>NW_025730789.1:0-1321 GCF_021292245.1 Micropterus dolomieu
CCTGTAATCATTCCTCCTGTTTGTACTGACCATTAAGAGATCTTTTGTAATGTGCTTCGAATATAAGAGATGGGAGAGAAAATGTCTTTGTTCTGTGTAGAAATGTATTCCCAGGTTTATCTGAAGCTAATATGAGCCTAGCAGTCTGAGTTAGTCAAATGAAGTGGGTACCTTTACTGTCTTCTACTTACTGACTTTTTAGTGTAAAAAAGATTTTTTGTAGTAAAATTACTGTAACTTTGAAAGTTACCCTCTTGATATCGTTAACTTGGACTGCTAAAGCCTTCTATTTATATTTAGCCCCTTTTCCACTGCAAGGTACCAGCTCGACTCGCCTTTTTTGGTTTTCCATTGGGGAAAAGTTGTACCTGTACTTGCAACCAGGTACTTTGTTCTTATCACCACCGTCGAGGTTCCAAGCGAGCTGAGGTGATACTAAAATGTGACATGAAAACACAGCAGATTGCTGATTGGTCAGAGAGAATCGTCACCATTCGCTGCGTCATCATTGCGCGTGCCTGACAGAGGCCAGCGACAGAAAGTTTTATATTTTACAATTTTCATGTGTAATTTCATCACTAAATCCACTTCTGAGAAGTTTTGAGGTGAAATCAAGAGACAGCTGTGTGTGGGTCACTGGTGTGTGGTGTTGCTATGACGACTAGCTAGACTGAAGAGTACTATTGCTGCGTTCCAGCCAACTCGGAACTGGGAAATTTCCGACCTCCAACCAGAAAAAGTACTGTGGAACGCCACTTGAAGTCGGATTTCCTACTTGTGAACTCGGAGAAAAAATATGGCCCCCCGACTTCACGAGTAGCAGCTGAATGATGTCACAAAACAATGTCAGCGCCCACGGAAGCACACACTGTAAATGGTAAACCATAAACTAAAAGGCAACAAAACGTATATTTGTATGTATTTAAATTAAACTAATACATACGGTCATATAGTAAAACCTGTTCTGCATGTACATTGATGTAGAAATCTCATAAAGTCATCTTCTCTGCATAAAAGTTATCGTTTAAAATGCCAAAACATTAAGGAAGTGTAACCTACAACATTGACTTGAGGATTACCAACTGATATAGCTAGAGGGGTACACAGTTAACTAGTAACGTGTAGGTTATTTATGTCAGTTGTTTGCATTAAAACTGCCATCCTTTTAATTAACACCTGTGTGTATTCACTGTGCCACGGTCAGCGACTCACGTGTCATGCACCACCATGCACCTGGAACGCTTTTAGGTTAGAAGTCAGATATTTCCACTTGGAAATTTCCCAGTTCTGAACAGTCTGGAACGCGGCATATTTCTGGGTA
>NW_025730790.1:0-2279 GCF_021292245.1 Micropterus dolomieu
ATTGACAATTTGTTATCATGGCGACCTGTCAATCAGGCTACAGTGACTCGTACCCACGGCACTGTGCTGTTGAAGCTTATAAGGAGTTGGCTGTTCACTTTCAGTACATTTGTCAGCTCTGTTAAAATGACAGTTAACGTGAATTACAGATGCACCTAGCTAACTAAGCTAGCTAGCTCCTCACACGGCCTTTAACTCCACCGTCTCGTCCAAATATGGTCACGTCTGGTACCGCTGGTTGCAAAAAGTCAACATAGCGGCACCCTATTGGCCAAACTCGAGGCTTCAAAACGACAGTCTAAAAACCAATGTGTGACGTCACGATGGTTTAGATCACACAAATGAACAACTTCATCTGTGGAGTTTCAACACATGAATTTGATTACTACTGTATGTAATGATGGATTCTTATAGAGTATAGCTACACAAAATGTGGTGCTTTTATTTTCTCCTGGAACAGGATTAGCTAGGTGTGCTCCAATACATTGTTTGCAGTCACTTGATTCCAATGACGCTGAAAATTCAGAATGAGGCAGGAAATGAAAGGCAAAATGGACAAGAAAGCCTGTACTGTGCTAGTTATTGTGTTGTCCCAGTCAACATGTGTGTGAAATCTGGAATCTCCCAATTCATTCTTAAATTACAGCTAAAAACCTGTTTTGAGGTCATAATGATGTTTGACCTTTGAGGCAAAAGGTCAAACATCATTGTTTGACAACTGGACTCTTCTCTATCTAAACTTTTCTGTGCAAGTGTATATAGTTTAGTATTGAATACTTTATCCCTGTATTTGTTTTATATTTAAATAAATATGAGCCTGAAAATTGTGTTTGTAGTAATATGTTACACCTTCCTGTCAGAGCTGTGAAAGAAGCTAAAACAGAAGAAATATGATCTCTTTTCCTGGTTCCTGTCAGAACACATGCGGCAGCATTCTGGATCAGCTGAAGAGTCTTAACGGACTTTTTCGAGCAGCCTGATAATAAGGAATTGCAGTAATCCAGCCTAGAAGTAACAAATGCATGGACTAGTTTTTCTGCATCATTTTTAGACAGGATATTCCTGATTTTTGCAATATTACGTAGGTGAAAAAAGGCAGTCCTTGAAATTTGCTTAATGTGAGACTTAAACGACATGTCCTGATCAAAGATAACTCCAAGATTCCTCACAGTGTTGCTGGAGGCCAGGGCGATGCCATCAAGGGAAACTATATCTTTAGATAATATGTCACGGAGGTGCCTGGGCCCCAGAACAATAACTTCAGTTTTATCTGAGTTTAACATTAGAAAATTACAGGTCATCCAGGTTTTAACATCCTGCACATTTGAAGTTTAGCTAACTGATGGGTTTCTTCTGGCTTGATTGATAGATTTAACTGAGTATCATCTGCATAACAATGAAAGTTTATGGAATGTTTCCTGATAATATTGCCTAAAGGAAGCATATATAAAGTGAAGAGGATTGGTCCGAGGACAGATCCTTGAGGAACTCCATGACTAACTTTGGCATGCATGGAGGACTCATCGTACAAACTGAAATCGATCTGATAAATAGGACTTAAACCAGCTTAGAGCGGTTCCTTTAATGCCAATGAAATGTTCCAGTCTCTGTAATAGGATCTGATGGTCAATGGTATCAAATGCAGCACTAAGATCTAATAAAACCAGTACAGAGACAAGTCCTTTGACTGATGCAATAAGGAGGTCATTAGTAATTTTGTACAATCAGTCCAGTGTTAATAAACAAAGTCCATATGGGCAAAAAAGGAGAAACTTTGTGCAAGATATATACATACTGACAGGACAGAGCATTAGGTACATAGTAATACACTCACCTAAAGGATTATTAGGAACACCTGTTCAATTTCTCATTAATGCAATTATCTAATCAACCAATCACATGGCAGTTGCTTCAATGCATTTAGGGGTGTGGTCCTGGTCAAGACAATCTCCTGAACTCCAAACTGAATGTCAGAATGGGAAAGAAAGGGGATTTAAGCAATTTTGAGCGCGGCATGGTTGTTGGTGCCAGACGGGCCGGTCTGAGTATTTCACAATCTGCTCAGTTACTGGGATTTTCACGCACAACCATTTTTAGGGTTTACAAAGAATGGTGTGAAAAGGGAAAAACATCCAGTATGCGGCAGTCCTGTAGGCGAAAATGCCTTGTTGATGCTAGAGATCAGAGGAGAATGGGCCGACTGATTCAAGCTGATAGAAGAGCAACTTTGACTGAAATAACCACTCGTTACAACCGAGGTATGCAGCAAAGCATTTGTG
>NW_025730791.1:0-1467 GCF_021292245.1 Micropterus dolomieu
ATATTTGGTTATATTTTCTACTTTATTTATGTATTCAGTATTTTTTAACAGGACAGAGCACATCAATAAAACTCTGATGTAAATGTGAGTTAGTCAAATAATTACATCGTCAGCATAAAAACTAAAAATAAAATGAATTTAACTGTCATGTAAAATGACGTTGTGAAAACTCACCTACTTTCTTTATTAGTTCTCTTCCTTCATACGCAGAGTTTCTTCCCGGGGATCAGTGAAGTATTTCTGATAACTGGCCTCCTGTGTGCTTTAACCTCGTGGTGATGATGTCACTGTGTCTCAGGGAGGCTGGACGGCGCTGACGTGGGCGTCTTACAAAGGTCGCGTGGAGGTCACCGAGCTGCTGCTGGAGCACGGGGCCAACCCCAACACCACAGGACAGGTAACACATTCAACACTGAGTGGCCACTTTATTAGGTACACCTGCACGTCCGCTGTAACTCCTCAGTTCAGTCTGATGGAGGACGACCCTCGTTACACTGACACCTCCTGTCTCTCTGTGTGTCTCTGCAGCAGTACAGCGTGTATCCGATCATCTGGGCTGCCGGTCGAGGACACGCCGACATCGTCAAACTGCTGCTGCAGAGCGGAGCTAAAGTCAACTGTTCTGACAAGGTGAGCCGACCTTTAAAAGTCCGTCTGCAGAGATGAACGCTGACGTGGCGCTCAGTGTGGTTACACGAAATGTTTCAACTGTCTGATGGCTGATTTTCAAATCACTTTAGTAAAACTTGTGTCACTATATATATGTACATGTACATGATGTTGTGTACTTGTGTGTGTTGCAGTACGGGACGACTCCTCTGATCTGGGCGGCCAGGAAAGGACACTTTGACTGTGTGATGCACCTGCTGGAGAACGGAGCCGACGTCGACCAGGAGGGGGCGGTACGACCACACTCCACCACGCAGATCTCACCGTTATCACTGCAGTACCAGTGCTGTGTAGTACTTTACTGCAGTACAAGTACCAGTACCAGTACTGTCTGTCAGTTTTTTCCCAGTAGATCCAAATAAATACCAAAAAGACTTAGATTTCTTGCTGACGCATGAAGCTCTAAACCAGTTTGTTAGTTATCCAAACACATAAAACATTTAAAGAAACATCTTCTGACCAATGAGCTGTGAGGAACTACGCTCATTTATAAGATGACGCTGTGGTTATTTCGGGTTGATATTCTGCTGCTGCATCACGCTTCTCTGCGCAGAACTCCATGACGGCTCTGATCGTGGCGGTGAAGGGCGGCTACACCGAGGTGGTGAAGGAGCTGCTGAAGAGAAACCCCAACGTCAACATGACCGACAAAGACGGGAACACGGCGCTGATGATCGCCGCCAAGGAGGGCTACACCGAGATCGTGCAGGACCTGCTGGACGCCGGGACCTACGTCAACATCCCAGACCGGGTGAGGCGAAGTTTTTATATTCGAGTCCTCACATGTATAAATACAGA
>NW_025730792.1:0-1189 GCF_021292245.1 Micropterus dolomieu
CACCGTCCTCCGCTGCGGGTCCGCCACCTACAGCAGTTTGCGGGGCCCGAAGCGGGTTATAAAGTTATAAAACCCTCCAGCAGCGAGTCTCCATGATCTGATGTTGACGAAGCTCCTGCTCTTCTTCCTCTTCTTCTTCTTCTTCAGGGTTTAATGGCGGTTGGCAAACCAGTTTAACGGTGCATTACCGCCACAAGCTGGACTGGAGTGGGTAATAGAAATATACACTTTATTTATCCCGAGGGAGATTCAAGTATCCAGTAACATACGAAACATACAAACATTAAACCTATATTAAAATAAAATGAACTTATAAAAGGAGGAATAAGTTGTTCTTTTGTCTGTTGTCCCGCCTGCCTTGACTAGGAGCTGTTTTTAAGTGTGTTGGTGGAGCTCGGCTGGGACAGCAGTCACTGAACACACTCCTCTGCCAGGTGAAAGTGAGATGTGGTTTCTTCCTTCTGAAGTCCACCACCATCTTCAGCTGCAGATGGTTGGTCCTGCACCACCTCACGAAGTCCTCTGACAGGCTCCTGTACTCCTCCTCCTGTCCATCCTTGATACAGCCAACCATCACAGTATCGTCTGAGTATTTCTGCATGTGGCATGTGTGTAATATCAAAGCTTTACATACTTCAAGTTAAAAAACAAACCATTAAAAACTAAACTAAACTCAGCAAAACAAAATATGTTGTATGTTACCTTCTAATCCTGTAGATTTAAGAAAGATAAAGAGAGGTTTGCAGCACTTCCTTATTTTCTCACTCATCTATAAAATCCCCGTCCTCAGCCTGCAAATAAACTACCCAAACAAGAAGCAGACGGAGGCTTCAGCAGACTGGACGCAGCGTGCAGGAAAAGTAAAATACAGCACTCCTCAGGTGAACAGATACAGCACGGCGGCAGGCGCTCTATGGATAGTAACCATGGCAACTGCTTCTGTGTGCCACACACCTGTAGCCAATTTTACTTAAGTTAAAATTATAGCTTTACCTGACAGGCCTGCATCTAGTTTTGCGGGGATGCTCTGCCATGTGAATTCCCTCCTGTTGATGTCCTGATAACTACACTGCTCAAAAAAATAAAGGGAACACTAAAATAACACATCCTAGATCTGAATGAATGAAATAATCTCATTAAATACTCCTTTCTTTACATAGTTGAATGTGCTGACAACAAAATCACACAA
>NW_025730793.1:0-937 GCF_021292245.1 Micropterus dolomieu
TGAAGTCCAACAGGGGGGAGAGGAGAGAAAGTGTGTCTGAAGGTGGGGATTGGGGGGGTAGAGATGTTGAATCCTCACTGTCGGTTTTCAGTGAGGGAGGTGGAGACTCTTCCTCTTGGCTCAGATGTCTCCAGTGATCAGAGCTCTCTTCCGGCGGGGGCTGAGGTGGCTCTCCTTCAAGGTTTCTGGCGTGTTGTGTTGTGTCTTCTTCTTGTTTAGATTCCTCTTGTCTCTTGTCCTTGGCAGAGGGAACAGATGAGTGATGCAGAAAGTAAAACAGTTTGGAGCTGAACAATTTTACTCCTGACTTGTTAAGGCGAAGTCTATCTGCCTTAAAAAGATGCCTGCGGTCCCACAGAAAGTAAAAGTTTTCGATGAAATGCACTGAATGGACAGTACATGCTGTTGAGAGCCACGTGTTCAAAGCCATCAATCTGCTGAATCTCTCAGCTCCTCTTCGGATTGGCGGTATAGGGCCACTGATAAACACCTCAGCATTCAGAGAGCTGACCGTGTTCAACAGATTATTAAAATCCTCTTTCAACACTTCAGACTGTTTCACAACATCATTGGCCCCGATGTGCAGTATGTTGTTTTTCACAGCAGGATGTTCAGCCACGATATGCAGGATTCTTTCTGCCAAGTCAGACACCGTATCCTTCGGAAAGCAGAGTACTTTGGTGTTCTTACTGAACATGCTTCTTACATCGTTTACGGCAGAGTCACCCACAATCAGAGTTTGAGGCCCAGTCGTAAGCTTTCCCTGCAGCCTTTTACTTTCTGATTTGCTCTCAGGACAGGAGGTTATCCAGGTCATCAGACGGAGATCCAGGTTCCTGCAATAGTGGTGAAAATCTGTTCTGCTGTTGCACACTCGGTTGTTGGGGAGGTTTGTTGCTAACTCTCCCTTTCGCAGCTGTCCACGGCTGTGTCCTAC
>NW_025730794.1:0-2058 GCF_021292245.1 Micropterus dolomieu
AAAATTTCGTAGATGTAGGTTGAACGTGAACGAGGGGCTAATTTTTTCCAATTTTCTAGGTGGCGCTAGCGAGTCATTTTGCAACGCCCATGTGCGAAACTTGTAGAATACGAAATTTTTCACCGGTTCTGACATGTTTGCAAATTTTGGTGAGTTTTCGAGAATGTTTAGGCCATGTCAGTTGAGCCTACTTTGCAGAAAAAAAAAAAAAAAAAAAAAAAAAAAAAATATAATCCGAGCAAATTCAATAGGGACCTCACACGGTCGTGCTCGGGCCCTAAATATAACAATTGACTTTCAATCTAGCATAAACATACAAATCATACATATGGGGTACCACTGTATATTGTGTTACATATAAACATTATTTTTTTCTCCTGACGCTGGACAGTTTTTTAGTGGCTGCACAACAAACAGCAACGTGCAAATAGATATAAATAAATAATTCTAATAATTCTAGCCTTTGTATGTTGCTTAGCAATGCTCCTTAACTGTGATATAATGAGCGTATACCACGGCCTGAAATGAGCTATTGCTTTAATGTTCTGAAATCTTTCTGTGAGTCTGGCCATTTACTGTTTCATGTACATTGTGGAACACATTAAAATATAATGCTCTACAATGTAAATGAAGACCTCATGTTATGATTTTATTGAGTCTGACTGTGTTACAGGTACAATTTATTATTTACAGCATCCACATTACCTTCGACTACTGAAGGGGCCAGACTCTGGTCACAAACTACACCGAGATATCAGATAAAATAGGATTTAGAATTTGGACAGTGACGACAGATGAACACATGTTAATAATAGTAATGAGGGATCATTATTTATCTGGTTATTTGTCCTCTGGACCGAACTGTCAGGATGTGTGAACCTGTCTCAGCTTCAAGGAGCAAAAAGCAGACAGAGGAAACCTTGGATGGACGCCTCTCTGCTGTTTGTTGACTTGTTTGTGCATTTGTTGTTTAACAGTGTGTGACTCCCTCTAGTGGACGTTGTGGAGTATTCTGTTGTCTTTGCTCCAAAGGTTTTTGTACAGAGTTTTGGTGTTTCCTGTCACTGTGGGCCTCACAGCACAGTAGTAGAGAGCTGTGTCTACCAGGGTTAGCTCTCTCATGGTCGGTTCAGTTGATGTTGTTGATGTTTGAGATTCATATCGTTCTGTAATATATTCATATGTGATCCCCTTTGCTCCTTTCCAGAGTATAAACTGAGGTGCCTGAAGGTCAGAATGATCTTTGTACCAGTGAAGGTACACATACTCTGATGTTGTCTGATAGTTACATGTGAGTGTGACAGATTCTCCTTCTCTTTCACTGACTTCGTCTCGTACAGGAGAGATTGTGTCTCCAGCTATTAGTCCTGGAAAAAGTAGAGCAAATGAAGCCATTAGACTAACATTGTTCATGAGGCTGAGAGGAGAAGACAGTGGAAAATGGCAGCTGTACAGTGTTACTCTGTGGACACAAACGGCAACTTAATACAAAAAGTAGAACTCTCTTAATTCATTTTTACAAGATGAATAAAACATTTTGTGCTTTCTGTGGGAGGAGAGCAAATAAATAAGAAATATCATGAAGTACATGTCGTGTATATCTGGTTAATCCAGCAGGTTAATGAGCCTTTAATCTGTGTTCCAACACTCACCTAAGAAGTGAGAGCAAAGTAAAAAGAGGTAAAGCAACATGTCTTTGGAGTTGTTAAAGCCAGACAGAGAGCAGATGAGCAATGTTCTTCCACTGCAGTAGAATGAAGAAACTAAACAGCCTCTCTGCTGCACAGCCCTTCTCCTCAACATCAAGCTGATTGTGCTTTTAGTTCCTCAAACATTTCTGCTCTGGAGACGCAAACAATCTCATTGGTTGAGTTGGACTTCAGTGGGCGGGGCCAGAGAATCCCCTTTTTAGAGATTGGCTGTCTACCAAAGTTCAGTTCAGCCAGTGAGATTATTTGTGCATCCAGAGCAGCTCTGCCTCAGAGAAATGTTTCCTGAATGTCCACTTTCAGTTCTTCACACCACTGTGAGACCGAGGCAGGTCCCACTAGAAGGAAG
>NW_025730795.1:0-2205 GCF_021292245.1 Micropterus dolomieu
CGTCAGCCACCTCGTCAGCCTGCCACACCTGCCAGTAATCAACCTCATCCCTGCCTGTATATCAACCCCGGTTCTCCACACCATCTTCGCTTGATCGTTGTTGCGCCGAACGTGGTGCAAACCTCGCAAGCTCTGGTGAAACCTCAGAAGTGATCTCTGTTTTCCAGCCCCCAGTTATTCCCTGTGTTAACTCTGTCTCTCTCTGCTTTCCCTCCCAGGTTCACTCACCCTCATCCTCCGGTCCTCTCCTCTCGGGCTTCCTCCACGGCTCCCACGCTTCTCGCTTCACCGCCTACGCCTCGCCTGCTCCTCGGCCCTCCGCGTCCACCTCACCTCCATCTCCTCTTCCTTAGCCCCTCTGTAAACTTTCAATAAACCTCCTTCCCACTGAGCGTTGCGTTTGGGTCCGTTCTGTCCAATCTCATAACACTTGTCCCATCTTTGTCATAATAACTTATAGCTAACACTAGATATTCACGTTCATTTATATATATTCTCCCAACTTTTTTAATATTCATGTTACTATTTTTGTCACAGAATTTTTCTAGCAACTTTTTGTTTTTACTGAGCACATTTGTATTTATATCCTTTAGCCTTCTAAATGCCTCATTCCTCTCTCTTGTTGCACCAAGTATATAGTTTGCTCTTTCCATCTGTCACGCCATTACAGTACCACATCTTTCTACCATTTGCCATCACAATCTGTTTCAAGAATCTGTTCATGTGCAGGCTCTGAAAGGGATCAATTTGTCAGATTGCTGCACTGCCATCACCGCAGACTGATTTCCAACTACACAACCTTAGCGCTTCAGTAACAGGCACGTGCACACATAAAAAAAAAGGCTTCAGCACGTGCCCTTTTTCTTCCTCAAGAGAAAGTGCCCTTTTTCTGGGGTGCTTTTTAAAAAAAATAAATGAATATACAGTATATTTATTCCTGTTTTTGCCCAGCTTCTCTGTCAAACAAATATATATATATATTAGAAGAAAAAAAAAAGATAAAGGTGATTTTTTGAAGCTTTATTTCCATTAGAGATAAGACATGGAAGCAAAATAGACCAAAGTCTCAAAATGGACCACTATGAAAAAAGTGTCCTGCCTTAAACAGTAACTTCATAGTTTTGATTATAGGCTCATCATCCAATTACTATCCATTCTATTAGTTTGCTGTATGCTGATAGATCTTGATACAGACAGCCCTCCCTCATAAGTGAAACTAAGTCTATTTCACCATCAGTGTTGTGTGTGGTAAGTTTAATATCATAACAACAATAATAATGTATTATATAATGTATATATATAATGTATATATATAATCGCTACTGACCACAACAAAGCTCCTGTGGTGTCCGAACAATAATGCTGCGATGATGTGTTGAGAAGAAGTCCGCTTGACACTGTTCTTGATTATAAAAGTTTATTACATCAAAGAATTCAGCATCAATTACAAGCTCTGCAGCAGCTTGGAGAGTGACCCAGCCCGATAACCACTCTGTCTCTCTGTACATCGAACACAGCTTATATAGGACATGTTTAGGTCTCTGCTAAAAACCATATAAGGGCACAGTCCCTTCATACACACTAATCTCTACTCCCCCTAACACTGGGTCAGAGGTCAAATTCCATAGGAGGGTTCACTCTTGGTACACCCATCAATCATTACTTCCCCTTAAGGGTTCACTGTCCCCATAAGGGTTCACTGTCCCCAGCTACAGAGCATTATATTAAACTGTAATGTCAAAAGCATATGTTATACACCACACTCCAGTGACTATGATAGCCGAGATAACTCTGCCCCATGAGGACTGCTCACTCCTTAAGAAAGCGAACAAAAAGATTGCTGACCTTATGGAAGACATCCGACGACTTTCAGAGGAACTCAAAGAGAAAGATTCCCTGCTGACTGGCTTTATGGATGTGGCTTCAGTACAAGCCAAGATTGTTTCTCTTAGCACAACCGCTAACATCCAGGACACCGTGTTTTGGGACCCCTCTAGCCTTCCCAGGCTTTCATCCTGCTCGACTCCGAAGCATCAGTCAACCTGGGCTGAAGTGGTGGTCCGTGGCTGCAAGAGAGGCTCGGATGGGGCTGCCTCTCCTCCGCACATCGGCCTCTCCAACCGCTATGCAGCCCTGTCTGACGACACTCCGGTCCATCCAGCGGATGCACCTGCGGCTTCGAGTCTCCCTGATACGGATCTCTTT
>NW_025730796.1:0-1106 GCF_021292245.1 Micropterus dolomieu
TGTTGACAGGTGTCTTTTATACAGGTAACGAGGTGAGGCAGGTGTATTTGATGTAGATAATTGGTTGGGATTGGGGCTGTGTCTTAAAGAAAGACTAACTGGCTTGTAGGAGCCAGAATACTTGCTGTTTGGTAGGGGGTCATATACTTGTTTTTCCTCATCAGATGGTCATCAATTTTAATAAATTCATATGATGTGATTTTCTGGAATTTTCTTTGGGATTCTGTCTTTCACTGTTAGAATGTACATATGATTAAAATTATAGATCGTTGCATTCTTTGTAAGTGGGCAAACCTGCAAAATCAGCAAGGGGTCAAATACTTATTTCCCCCACTGTAGGTTTACCCTGATTCAACAACAAGCTGCTCCTGTGTTACTGCCACAATAATTCTTTGCGTTTTACATATTATTTAGATGCTTTAGGAATAATCAGATTGTATTGGCTGCCTGTGCTACTGCAAAGCAAGTGGTTTGGTTAGCTAAATGTACATGATAAGAGACAGGCAACAATAGTAGGCTAGGCAGCAAACGTGATATTCTAAAGTGATCTTATCAGTACATTCATGGAGATTTAAAAAGGAAAATAATTGTATTAAACAGAAATAGCTAAATTACAGATAAGCAGACAGAAAAGCAAATTGCATTCCCTAGAAATAACCATGCTGGACATGGCTTCCTAACCTGATGCACAGCAGATGAAATATATTATTATTAATCTTTTACTCCAGTATGGGTTTCTACTTTTTCATTTACTTTTTATGGGAGTAATTGTACTTTTTCTTGAGTAAAGATTTTGAGTACTCTACCTACAACTGGCCAGCGGCCCCAGTAGTAGCGCTGACATGGTGAACATGAGACAGAGTGCAGGGATGAGGGCAATAGCACAACACAGTCCAAAACACCAGTTTATGGTAAGATTGATGATCATATGGCTTATATAGTTATCTACTCAAGGGCTCAGCTGAAGTGATTTCTTTACTTTAGGAGAGTTCGTTCTAGTTTTGTAAATGTATTTGTAATGGCTCATTAAGTTATGTACTCAAAAATTCTGAAGAATACAGGAGAATGTCATCAGAGTTTGCATTGAAGCCAGTTCTGTGTTCACA
>NW_025730797.1:0-1265 GCF_021292245.1 Micropterus dolomieu
ACCAAGGGAAGGCGCACAGAACTGAAGGTCATGTTCTTTGACTTCTCCAGTGCTTTTGACTTGTGGCCTGGTCACTAACAGGCTGCAGTATGTCAGCCTGGAGTGCTGCATGTCAGACGTGGTGACGAGCAACACTGGCCAAGGAACTTTTTTTTTTTTTTCACCTTTTGTTTACCCTCTCTACTTCTGACTTTTGCGTCAACTCGGGAACAGGCCACCTACAGGGTTCCTTGGATGACTCCCCCATGTCGGCTCTGTTACAGATTATAGGGAGGACTATAGACCTAATAGAGAACTTCATTGGTTAGTGCAACAACCACCTCCAGCTCAACACAGGAAAATGCTAGGAGGGTTCAGGGGCATGCCCCCCCCCTCCCCGATGTCTTTTTAAAATAAAGCACTTAAAAGCTCATTTCTAATGACTTTTGAAAACAGAATGTACTTATTAGTGTGGCTGAAAGGGAGTATTTCCAGTGACAGAAGATGGAGAATAGACTACAGAATAGAATAGCTCCCCTTAATAAGACATCAACTCCCCTAAAAGCATGATTTGTGATATTTTGGGATGCTCTAAAATATTGACAGCTTGCATTATTGCCATTAATCTCTATATATCTATATATGCTTTTTGAAAAATGGTTTTGAAATTTTAGTTCAAAAGCCTGGTTATAGTGTTTAAGCAATTGAAAAAAATTTTATTTGTTACCTTACAGTTTTTCTCAGTTGCTTCTCGGATCAGAACTGAAATTCTCATTATCATCTTGTCACTTGTGCACATCAGAAAAGCAATTTCTCATTATTTTGAACAAATTGCAAATGCTTTGACAAATTGATGCAAATAATTATGTACAATTGTCTGCTGTTTCCTACATAATCAATTTGTAATATTGCTGATCACAATGTATTGTACCGGTTCTCTACTGAGTAGTCTTACCCCTGAAAACATCAAGGCATAAGTTCATTGCATAAGTCACTACATGCAAAATGGTTGAACACAATGTCAAAATCAAAGTTACAGAAAATAAAGAAAAACTTCATTGTCATTCAGCTGATGTTGTTTCGCACAGACCATAAACAAAATAAAAATAGACAATAGCAAAACAGCCTCAGACCATTCACCCAATACACCCAATACCAGTAAACAGTAACTATACACAGTGAGCAGTAAATAATGAAAATCACCAGCAGATGTATGTGTGTACACACACACACACACACACACACACACGGAAGTAGATATTTTTGTAAATGTCACCCGCTAAGAA
>NW_025730798.1:0-1317 GCF_021292245.1 Micropterus dolomieu
GTGGATTAGAAACTATTCTTAATGAGAGAGCAGCTGCTCAGATCAGTAACCCATCAGCTGGGATCAGAGAGGTCTGAGCCGGTCTCCTGAACACTCCCAGACCGGGTCTGTAGGACCCTTTTTAATCCTCTCTGACCAACGGGGACCAGAGATGATCTAAAGTTCAGACGAGGCTCCTGAGAACGTGGGACACAGAGAAACTTTAACAAGAACAACCTGAATGTCGTTCTGTCATCTGACTCTTTGCTAACTGAGCAGAGGAGGCGTTCAGGTGTCCGGAGTGATGCTGTAAATCCCAGTTCTGCTGGTCACTGACGTTAAACTGCAGCTTCCTTCTTTTTCAGAGTCGACGGCAGCAAAGTTTGTCTCTGAAGGAGAACGGCAACGGCCTCTTTAAAGCTGGAGGTGAGTCCTCATGTCCATGTAGACCTTCACAGACCAGTATAAAGCAGGACGGGTCAGCACAGACCAGTATAAAGCAGGACAGGTCAGCACAGACCAGTATAAAGCAGGACAGACCAACACAGACCAGCACAGACCAGTATAAAGCAGGACAGACCAGCACAGACCAGTATAAAGCAGGACAGGTCAGCACAGACCAGTATAAAGCAGGACAGACCAGCACAGACCAGTATAAAGCAGGACAGACCAGCACAGACCAGTATAAAGCAGGACGGGTCAGGACAGACCAGGACAGACCAGTATAAAGCAGGACGGGTCAGCACAGACCAGCACAGACCAGTATAAAGCAGGACGGGTCAGCACAGACCAGCACAGACCAGTATAAAGAAGGACAGACCAGCACAGACCAGTATAAAGCAGGACGGGTCAGCACAGACCAGCACAGACCAGTATAAAGCAGGACAGACCAGCACAGACCAGTATAAAGCAGGACAGACCAGCACAGACCAAACCAGGGGCCTCGTTTCTAAACGCTGCGTACGTCCACAACAGGGCTGGAAACGTGCGGACGCCACTTCCCAAGCACAGGTTGACCTGAGGGAGACTGTGCGCCCTGGAAGTGAACTCATAAAGAGGAGAAACGGCGCCTCACATGGCAGAAGGATGAAACGCTTTGAAATGAAGAGGCGGCTGCTGTGTGAAATAAATCCAGTATTCCAGGCTTAAAGCCTTTCTGAAGAAAAAATAAGAAACATGATTTAAGATCATTTGCAGCCACAAAAAGATCCAGATTCAGGAGCATAAACACAACATGTTTAATCAGGAGTCAGATTAATTAATACTTTATTTATTCTCCTAAATCAGGTGAACAGGAGACAAATGACGTTTAAACTCGCTGTTTTCAGTGCGTCAGTC
>NW_025730799.1:0-1413 GCF_021292245.1 Micropterus dolomieu
GACACACACACGTACACAGACACACACACGTACACACACACGTACACAGACACACACACGTACACAGACACAGACACAGACACACACGTACACACACACGTACACAGACACACACACGTACACAGACACAGACACAGACACACACGTACACAGACACAGACACAGACACACACGTACACACACACGTACACAGACACACACACGTACACAGACACACACACGTACACAGACACACGTACACAGACACACGTACACAGACACACACACACACACGTACACAGACAGACAGACAGACACACAAAGCAAAGCTGTTTTTGTATCTTCTAAGCCTCAAGAAACACAGATAGGAAAAGTCATGGCCTGACAGGCTTGTAGTTTTTATTTAAACAGAGTTATGTTCTTATGGTCTTTCAACCCGTCTAAGCAGTTCTAACATTAAATAAATTACTTTGCCAGATGGCAAGTTAGTGAAAACACTCTCAACTGGCTTTATCTGCCTACATTAGCAACAATTTTAAACATGCCTCTTTTTTAACACTATTTGGACAAACAACATGTAGCTCTCAGCAGCAGGTCTGAACAGACAATCAGTCTGGAATAGTATGTCAGTCTCATCTTTCAACCCCAATCATTAGTTTATTTATTATAAATGTATACGTTTTTTAAAAACTGTGAAACAACCCATAGACTATTTCTCATGAAGGCCAAATGCTCTGAATGTGGTTCCTGCACATTCTGTCAATTTGATGCATGGGGCTCCTGTATACATATGATTTGTCTTGTTCTGCCAAAGCACGCTCACAGTCAGTTTTACTACTTCATGACACTTATTTGTTTAATCTGTCCATTCATGAAAACATGTATTATCTATGGCTACAGGAGCAGCTTGGTTGCCTGCCAGTTAATGCAAGCAAAACATGACCAGTTCTGTTAGTTATCTATTATCTGTTAGTGATGACATATTCCTCCTATTATTTTATTTCTGTTATTTATTCTCTATTAAAGGGATTCTGCTTATTCCTGGATATGTGCTGTTATTTCTTATTGTTGCTAATTTGCTGGTTGCCCTTTGCTTTCAGTGTGGACTGTCCACATTGGCCTGTGTAGTCAACACACCTCTTTATATCCCTATTTGTTAAACATAATTTAAAAAATGGTCACACAAACAGGAGAAACCCTGGGAGAGGCCATTTGAAGTAGCTCCAATATGGCCCATGAATGACTAACAAAGCAGCAGCTGACATTAGCAAAAAAAAGATTTAATCACTGCAGCAAAGTGAACAATGTAAAGACAACTCAAAGTGAAGATCCTTTCCACTGTTTCCATGACGAACAGTAAAGAAGATTTTTACAGCATGGAAACAAATCTGTACATAAATACCTTTCAAAGATCAGAAAATTCACATCTCTGCA
>NW_025730800.1:0-1378 GCF_021292245.1 Micropterus dolomieu
CATGCTTTACCACATGGTCACACAAAATTCTTTTTGCATTTAACCAATAATCATTATGGATCCAGAAATATAGATCAACTTGCCTGATTCAGAGGACAATTTGTACCATGATCTGTTTGAAACGGTTTGCCACTTGCGCTCAGTGGTTAACATACCATGGCCCACCGGGATCTAGCTCCCCTAACAAGATCTCTCCAAATCCTTGCGGATCCCAGGCTTCTTCTCCTCCATCAGCGAGGTCAGGAAATTGCGGACGCTGGAGGCAAGGCCGCGAGAGCCAACACCAACCCTCTCCTCAACAGCAGACTCCCTCTCATACTGTCACCAGCTATTCTTCACAGCACAACACGCCCACCTCTGTAGTCCGGCAATATTTTAAAAAATATGTATTTTTTGAACTTTTGTTATTTTACGACAAAAATACAGCAAGGCACATTACATACAATAAACAGGCACTAAGGATCAAAGTAGAAGCTGTGGCATCCAAAGTCATGAATCTGAAAGTGTACACTCAAACTTATTATGTACAACAACCATAAAAATAAGTCAAGCCTAGTTTTTGTTACGTAACTTATCTTTTCTAAAGTTAAGTAAAAAGTTATTCCCCTCAGCCATTGTGATGTGACACAGTGTGTGTCTGAATTCAAACAAATATTCAATAAAGACCTGATTTTGTTCAAGGTTATAAAGCCAACTGGGTAGAGGTTTAATAAGCACATTTTAGGACTAAGGGGAACTTCCTTATCAATGACCTGGCTTGCCAGATCCAACACCTGCCTCCAGAATGACAGTACT
This sequence comes from Micropterus dolomieu, assembly GCF_021292245.1. Classification (NCBI taxonomy): domain Eukaryota; kingdom Metazoa; phylum Chordata; class Actinopteri; order Centrarchiformes; family Centrarchidae; genus Micropterus; species Micropterus dolomieu. The sequence continues at coordinate 796 of NW_025730800.1, forward strand.
GGTGGACATTCCCATATACGATGAAATAAAGTCTAGGCAGTTGTCATCCACCTATAAGTCTTGTCATCATCCCAGTCTATCCTACATCACCATCCACACTTACAACTCTCTCATATTTACACTTCGAAGAACTAAAATGGATCAGCTAGGAGTTTCCTTCCCTACTTTCATCTTTTGCCTCAATTCCTATCTCAGCCCCTACGAGACACTGACCAAATTCATCAGCTCCAGGTACGCTGCAAAGGCATCACTGCAACATCTACTTTTTCTCACCTAAACTGGAAAAATTACTGGATGAGTTTGACATGTTTATTAAAATTACACAAAGCACACAACTCACTAAAAGTCCAAACAATCCAAAATGCGACTAGTACGTGAAACCGGGCATCCAAACAGAAACTGAAAATCCAAACGATGAAAGTAAAGTCCAAAATCCCAATGCAACGTAACAAAACAATAATCCAAGCAGTGGAGTGTAATAATCCATGAGCGTGCAGACAGTGAACAGGTAGACGAACGGACACAGGGAGACAAGACAACAATCCGACAAGGACTACACAGAAATGACGACAAACACATAAGG
>NW_025730801.1:0-1499 GCF_021292245.1 Micropterus dolomieu
TGTTTGGACAATGTCCGCGTAATGGTTGTGAGGCTGATGCTATCGATGTTAGCAAACATCTCATGGTCCTCCACAATTCTAGTCTGAATTTCACGCAGTTTTATTGCATTGTTTGCAACAACTATTTCTACAATGGCAAGCTCTTGATCATTATTGAGGAGCTTTCCTCTTCCCCCAGAGGGTGGAAGACGTTGCATTCTTTAGAGGGACAAAAAAATTAAACATATGCATTACTGTATGACCTTATTGACATGTCAAGTGAGAATAGAAACAATCCATGTAAAATGCAATACTTACCTGTTGGTTTGTTGAAAGATGCGTATAATGGAAGCAACCGTTGACCGCCTCAAATTGGGCTGCACTCTTTCACCAGCCTCTCTTAGTGAAAGACCGTGGTTGATTACATGGTCAATGATAGTGGCACGAATTTCATCACTGACTAATGTTCTTGGAGCCCTTGGAATGCCACCACCACGCATTCTTACACCTCTACCTTGCCCTCTCCTTGGGCCTGCTCCTCTCCCTGCTCCTGCTCCTCTCCCTGCTCCTGCTCCTCTCACTGCTCCTGCTCCTCTCCTTGGGCCTGCTCCTCTCCCTGCTCCTGCTCCTCTCCCTGCTCCTGCTCCTCTCCCTGCTCCTGCTCCTCTCCTTGCTCCTGCACCTCTCCTTGCTCCTGCACCTCTCCTTGCTCCTGCACCTCTCCTTGCTCCTGCACCTCTCCTTGCGCCTGCACCTCTCCTTGCGCCTGCTCCTCTCACTGCGCCTGCACCTCTCCTTGCGCCTGCACCTCTCCTTGCGCCTGCACCTCTCCTTGCGCCTGCACCTCTCACTGGGCCTGCACCTCTCACTGGGCCTGCTCCTCTCCTTGCTCCTGCTCCTCTCCTTGCTCCTGCTCCTCTCCTTGCTCCTGCTCCTCTCCTTGCTCCTGCTCCTCTCCCTGGCCCTGCTCCTCTCTTTGCTCCTGCACCTCTCACTGCGCCTGCTCCTCTCCCTGGCCCTGCTCCTCTCACTGCTCCTGCACCTCTCCCTGGCCCTGCTCCTCTCACTGCTCCTGCACCTCTCCCTGGCCCTGCTCCTCTCACTGCTCCTGCACCTCTCACTGCTCCTGCATCTCTCCTTGCTCCTGCACCTCTCACTGGGCCTGCTCTTTTCCCTGGGCCCCTTGCTCTTACTCTTACTCATCCAGACATTACAGTGTTTGTCTTTTTCTGTTTCCAAACACATCACTCCTCAAAGTCCTCCTTTTATATATGTGTCAATGTAATAGAAGAAAAAAACCCTGCCACTAAGCCAGACTGGAATCAGCTGTGGTTGGCCCAATTTACCCAACATAAATCAGCTGTGTGTCAATTATTTAAATGTTTGTTTATTATCAGCCAAGATATATTGTTTTCGAACTGATATCATTGCAGAAACAGAGGTTTTTATACTGTATCTAAGGTTTGGAATATTGTTTTTGCTATTGTGGGATGGTGTGTGTTAACATTCGTAAATACTAC
>NW_025730801.1:1519-1965 GCF_021292245.1 Micropterus dolomieu
CCACGCATTCTTACACCTCTACCTTGCCCTCTCCTTGGGCCTGCTCCTCTCACTGCTCCTGCTCCTCTCACTGCTCCTGCTCCTCTCCTTGGGCCTGCTCCTCTCCCTGCTCCTGCTCCTCTCCTTGCTCCTGCTCCTCTCACTGCTCCTGCTCCTCTCACTGCTCCTGCTCCTCTCACTGCTCCTGCTCCTCTCACTGCTCCTGCTCCTCTCCTTGGGCCTGCACCTCTCACTGCTCCTGCACCTCTCACTGCTCCTGCACCTCTCCCTGCTCCTGCTCCTCTCCCTGCGCCTGCTCCTCTCACTGCGCCTGCTCCTCTCACTGCGCCTGCTCCTCTCACTGCGCCTGCACCTCTCACTGCGCCTGCACCTCTCACTGCGCCTGCTCCTCTCACTGCGCCTGCTCCTCTCACTGCTCCTGCTCCTCTCACTGCTCCTGCTCCTCT
>NW_025730802.1:0-1253 GCF_021292245.1 Micropterus dolomieu
GACGAACAGACATAGAGACAGACAGACAGATGGACAGAAGGACAAACAGACATAGAGACAGACAGACAGATGGACAGAAGGACGGACAGACGGACGGACGGACAAAAGGACAAACGGACATAGAGACAGACAGACGGACGGACAGAAGGACAAACAGACATAGAGACAGACAGACAGATGGACAGAAGGATGGACGGACAGAAGGACGAACAGACATAGAGACAGACAGACAGATGGACAGAAGGACGAACAGACATTGAGACAGACAGACAGATGGACAGAAGGATGGACGGACAGAAGGACGAACAGACATAGAGACAGACAGACAGATGGACAGAAGGACAAACAGACATAGAGACAGACAGATGGACAGACAGAAGGACAAACAGACATAGAGACAGACAGACAGATGGACAGAAGGACGGACAGACGGACAAAAGGACATAGAGACAGACAGACGGACGGACAGAAGGACAAACAGACATAGAGACAGACAGACAGATGGACAGAAGGATGGACGGACAGAAGGACGAACAGACATAGAGACAGACAGACGGACGGAAGGACGGTTAGACAGACGGACGGACAGAAGGACGAACAGACATAGAGACAGACGGACAGACAGACGGACGGACAGAAGGACGAACAGACATAGAGACAGACAGAAGGACGGACAGACATAGAGACAGACGGACAGACAGACGGATGGACAGAAGGACGAACAGACATAGAGACAGACAGACAGACGGACAGAAGGACGGACAGAAGGACGAACAGACATAGAGACAGACAGACCTGCTCTGGATAGAACTCAGGACAGAACTGAGGGTCGATGTCCGTCTGCATAGAGATGACGTCGCCAACACTCTTCCTCTTAGACAGACGATCTTCATCTAAAACACACACACAGTAATGCAGTCTACTCTGTGAATGGCGCCCTCTTCAGGGTATCTGGACACTTCTTACGAGCAAATATAAAGATTTCGGACAAGTAAAGCACATTCAGCAAAGACAGAATGTATTTTATAGTGTGTGTGTGTACCTGTTATCTGAGGTACGTATGGCGTGTTGATGCGTTCGCTGTGTGCGCTGTAGCTGCTTCCTGTCAGAGCTTCGGAGATCTTTGACTGGACGAACAGAAAGTCTTCGTCCACTTTCAGCTCACCTTCTGGCAGTCTGACACACACACAATATTCATTAGTGATTTCAGTTTGACTGTAAAACACTGTATCGTCAGCAAATTAGAGAGATTT
>NW_025730803.1:0-2762 GCF_021292245.1 Micropterus dolomieu
TACAGATTATTGGAGGAGCACTGCTCACTGCATTTACATTTGGGACATTAGCTCAAGTCGGCATGGGACTCATCACTGAAGGAATATCAGACTGCATCACTGGCATAGAGGCCATGGTGACTGGAGAATTCAGCTGGACATCATGGGCTATAGAAAAAGCCATTTCTATAGGTGTATCTCTCATTGGGTTTGGAGTTGGAAAGCTGATTGCAAAGGGCTTCAAAGCTTCTAAAATGTTAGTTAAGGGATTCAAAGAGCTGAAGTTGATGCCAAATATTGTCTCCAGAGGGGCTAAAGATGGTTTAAGTGTTGTTGCAAAGACAAATATGAAGAATGCAGTAAAAGTCACTGCTAAAAAAATGGTAGAGGAAATCATTACCTATGGACTTGGGAAGGCGGAAGAGAAAATACTGCAAAAAATAAAGAACAAAATCAAAAATGAGGTGAAAAAGGGAATTGTTGAAGATGTGAAATCCAACATGGAAAAAGAGCCCTTGGCTTCATTAGTAGACTCCATCGTCCTCTCACACCTTGAGGATAAAAAGCAGCTTTATGATCTCCTGCAGGACAAGAACAGAAAGAGTGAGCTGCTGGCCATTTTCAAAGAGTTAAGCAACACTGCCGTACAGCCGTTCTATGCAGACCTCAGCTGGCAGAAGAAGCTCAACTCATCTTTGTCCACAGTGATTAACAAAGCTAAAGCAGAGGCCAAAGGAACAGCATGTGGAATTCTGACAGCCATCCAAGCTGTCCACATGGGAGTACTGGCAGTAGACGCCATTAGTGCAGTGCACAGCCTCTCCAGCAAGTTTTTCTCAAACCTCCATGAACAGCTGAATATATTTAAAAAAGAAAAAGGTTCGTCAGAGAAAGTGAAGGTAAATGAGCTGTCTGCTTCAGATGCTGAGATGCTGAAAGAATTCAAGCAGAACTTGGCCGACACCATCAGTGCTTTATTGGCTGATGCTTTGGTAGAAGTGTTCCACCAGAAGTTCTCCAGTCACATTGTTTCTCATGTTCAAGGCCAAGTAAATGGCGTCATTGGCCGTTATGTAAGAACTGGCTTAAAGAGTGACAGAACAGAGGAAAAACTCAGAGCTGGACAGAACAACAGATACATCTCATACATGACTGGAAACCAGAATGCTAAAAATAAACTTGCAGGTAAACGCTCAGAGTCACATGCTGAAAAGATCCTGAATGAGGGGACTGCAGGCACCATTCTCGATATCAGAGTCCTGTCAGAAGCCACTGGGACTAAGGTTGTTATTCTAACAGAGGACAGCCATGGCAGACTTACCAAGATGCAGGAGCTGAACCCAGGAGCTAAAGCCACCAGTCAAACTGTGACACTGATCTACAGACCAAAGAGTGCCCAACACCCAGACGGCCATTATGACGTGCGCATCAATAACCAGACAGTAAACATAGACAGCGAGAGCAAGAGCTGCCTGTTTCACGCTTTGGCACGAGGCATGAAACCAGAGGCCAGGGAAGAAGAGATCGCTTTAGAAGCAGACCGCCTCCGATCTGTGGAGGCCGACACTCTCCTCAGACATCCAGGCCAATGGGAGCCTTTCATCAAGCGCAAAGAGTGGACTGAAGCAATCAGAGGAGGGGACTGGTACATGGCAGAGGGAGCTGCACCAACAAAGAAAAAAATCAAACTCATGAAAGAAACTGAGGAAGCTCTTGAGCAAGAAACTGGGAAAGTGAAACTGTACGAAGAGTGGCAGCAGGATTCAAAGGACAGAAAAGGAATTGGAAAGTTCATCAATGGAGATCACCAACCACCAGTAAACAGTATACTGAAAGCAAATGAATTGAACCAGAATAGTAAATTAGCTACAGCTATGCTTGAGGTGGCAACAGCCTCTTCTCCTCTGGATAAAAAGCTTATAGAGGACGTATACAACACTCATGGGCTTGGGCTTCCAACTGTTTATGTGCCAGAAGAGGTGCATCGTGAGTTCCCCAGTACAAAATCTCAAAGATTCAGGGACTTACTGGCTGAAACCATAAGCAAGGATGATGTTGAGGCCACCTTCAAACTGACCATCCTTGGTGCAATGCCCAGAAGTATGCTAGACAGCTCCAAGAAGTACTACAATTTTGACCAAAAGAAAATGAGTCCCACCAGGCTGAAGGTTTTCCAGGACAGTTTTCCAGAACATTCTAAAGCATTAGTGGATAAATGGTTCAACCTCCTGGAACACAAAACAGATCTCATGAAACCAGAGATTAAAAAAGAAATGGAGGACTGGATCAATGCTAAAAAATATGAAGATCAAAATGATCCCTTCAGGAACCAAGTCATCAGCACCCTTCAAAGGTAAGATCATTTCTAAAATGTCAGATATCACATTTATAGCACAAAGCTTCTAGGTTGTGTGTATTTTGTCAAGAGTAGTGTACTGGAAGCAAATAATTTGAATCAGCATAAAACCTGTCTGGTATTGGAATAGGAAATAAAGGGGTGGAAGGTCCATTGTGAAGGCTGTGCCTGTCGGCTATGACAGGAGGCCCAACTTGATGAGGCAACAACTGGCTCAGCCTCTGGAGTAATCAGAAAACAGTGGCCCTCCCAACCCCCCCTCGACAGCTGCACCTACCAGTATTGTAAAACCGATAACTCAACTCTCTCTTCGGATAAATGAATCCATTCTCTCTTGGCTGGCCAGGCACCTGCAGTTTTATGAACTGAACACTTTCCACCAACATCACTGGAAATATGTGACTGTCCTGAATCATAAAAGCACATT
>NW_025730804.1:0-2224 GCF_021292245.1 Micropterus dolomieu
AGTAATGGTAGCAGCAGTGCAAGTTTAGCATGGTTTCATCATCACAGCTGATTTATAAGACAACATTTTATCAGCACATTCTGCTTTGGGACTAAATCAACAGCCAGATGTCAGACTGTTGCCTTCAGGGACCACTGGGACATTAAAGTGTCAAATCAGCACAGAGACGCCTGCCTGCTGCTTTTTCTCCTCACAAGAGTCTCAGTTTCCCCCTCAGTTAGCTGCAGCTTCACTTTCATTCAGTTTTGATTCCACCCTGGACAAAATGAGTCCCAGGATGGTGTGGCTGTGAGGTGACAGAGCGAAACACTGAAGCAACATGACAGCCTCATTCTGAAGTTTCACCTTCATGAAAATCAACACGACAAGAAATGAAATGAGCTCAAGTCCACGATGACACGATATCTGTTGTCTTCTGTGTGTCAGGACTCAAGTGAACTTCTTCACAGCCAAACATAACCAAATGAATTCTGACTGTTTCTCCACTCTTTGAAGTCTGTGTAATAAATCACCTTTATTGACTAAGTGCACAAAGAAAATGTTGGTTGTAAAAAGCAACAAGTGACAGATGTAGTGGACAACAGTGTGGATTTGTGCATTTTATATTAAATAAATTTGGAGCTACTCCAAATTCCTCTTTTCCTCTCCCAGAGAGAAGCAGGGGGGTTGAGATCAACTTTCAACAGACGGCTGAAGAGACCCCAACAGAAGGGGGGTGGAAAGGTCACTTTCTCTAAGTGCTATTCCTGAGCAGTTGATCGTAAAACTGGCCACCAACAGCCGAGATAAGTTTCCCGGTGCCTGAATTGTTAAAATGACAAAGAAACTAACCAGAGATTACAAACAGCCTATCGGAACTCTCGTTGTCGTCCCCATGTAACTGTGGCAACTGACCTTGCTCTGTGTTTCATTACCCCATCAAAGGGATACTCCTTGTCACACCCAGATGTGACAAAATCCAGAACACCGCGGATCGTCCTGAACTTGATGTAAACAAAGACTGCAGTCTCCAAAGACTCAAAGCATTAACTGTTTAATAATTAAATAATCTTTTAGTTACTTGATTACGTTTGCCTCTATTTGAGTAGTTATGTTACCATGTTGTTGCCATCTGTTGTTGATATTAGTGCTGAAAAGAATCTAAATAAGTTACTTTTGCAGAGTTTTTATTTTCAGCAAGATTAAGGACACTCCTTCATCTTATGTGTAACCAATGCTTGTTCACAATACTTTCTCACACAATTCCTTTAGAAATGATGATAAAGAAATGTCATACCATACTATTAATTGCTGGCTTTAATTTAAGGCTGAATAACTAAATTCCCCACTTCCTAAGGAAAGATTGTTTGGATCAATCTAAGCTTTCCTCATGTAACCTGAGCTCCCCCAAGTGGATGAAATAAGTATTACACACCATCGTCGGAAATGCCGTTAATGTATAAATGTCACTCATTTAATAGGACCAATAATGCGACAATTGTTTTCCTGTTACCAAATGCTTAACTTAGAACGGTACAACTGTTTGACCACTGAGGTTTGATTGTGGAAAATATTTGATTATAATACGCGCAAATAGATTTTCTTTTCTTTTAGACATTAAAGTTTAGAAAGGCAGTCCCTCGGGAAACCAGAAACGCCCCCTGGTGGAACCACGCCCCAGACAACAAAAGAGCGACACGCAACGTCGCCTCTTCTCTTCTCCTGGTGCTCTTGTCTTCCGCTCTGCTCTCTGGACGCTTCGGCACGCGTCCGGCGTGCCTCTCCAGGCAACGCCTAAGAGTTCGACCAGCGCAACGAAGCCTTTGTTCGCTTGAAGCTACACACGCGAAGTGCAGCGACATCGATTTTTACCTCAGTTCCAGCAACTGTACTTGTTTTATTTTCTTTCTTTCTTTTGTTTTGTTAAAGTTATCAGTCCGTTAAGTTACACTGGTCTAATTCAGGAACGACCAAGTTCCCTTTTTAAGCTTTTTTATCGAGCCAACTTCACCGAGGTCAGACCAAGCCACGTGGTCTCGCCAGCGGCAACGAAGGAAACCTGAAAACAGCCGAATTGCCAGACAGAGGACGGCCAACCCTTGAGGTTTTTCTTCAGTCAGACACGGAGAACCCCGGAGAATCCCTAACAAAAAGCCAGGATCGGGCAGCTAGCGTGGGACCCGTGCAACAGGCCAAAGCAGGCCGTCGACAAGCCGTAAGACCTAACAAACATTCTGTGGTCAGA
>NW_025730805.1:0-1226 GCF_021292245.1 Micropterus dolomieu
CACACACACACACACACACAGAGACACACACACAGAGACACACACACACACTGAAACACACACACAGACACACACACAGTGAAACACACACACACAAATACACAGAGACACACACACACAGAGATACACACACACAGAGACAAACACACACACACAAATACACAGAGACACACACACACAGAGACACACACACACACTGAAACACAAAGACACACACACAGATACACACACACAGAGACACACACTGAAACACACACAGATACACACACACAGAGACACACACTGAAACACACACACACAGATACACAGAGACACACACACAGAAACACACACAGATACACACACACAGTGAAACAAACACACACAGATACACAGAGACACACACACAGAGACACACACACACACTGAAACACACACACAGACACACACACAGTGAAACACACACACACAAATACACAGAGACACACACACACAGAGATACACACACACAGAGACAAACACACACACACAAATACACAGAGACACACACACACAGAGACACACACACACACTGAAACACAAAGACACACACACAGATACACACACACAGAGACACACACTGAAACACACACAGATACACACACACAGAGACACACACTGAAACACACACACACAGATACACAGAGACACACACACAGAAACACACACAGATACACACACACAGTGAAACAAACACACACAGATACACAGAGACACACACACAGAGACACACACACACACTGAAACACACACACAGACACACACACAGTGAAACACACACACACAAATACACAGAGACACACACACACAGAGATACACACACACAGAGACAGAGACACACACACACAGAGATACACACACACAGAGACAAACACACACAGAGACACACACACACTGAAACACACACACACAGATACACACACACAGAGACACACACACAGAAACACACACAGATACACACACACAGTGAAACACACACACAGAGACACACACACAGAGACACACACTGAAACACACACACAGTGACACACACATACACACAGATACACACACACACAGACACACACACACACAGTGACACACACACAGATACACACACACACACACACAGAGACACACACACACACAGTGACACACACACACACAGTGACACACACACAGAGATACACACACACACACAGTGACACACACACACAGACACACACACA
>NW_025730806.1:0-1885 GCF_021292245.1 Micropterus dolomieu
AGGAGCCTAGTAGGCCTATTTATTTTCATTCATTATACAATATGAATAAGCTATGCAGACAGTTGTAAAGAAAGAACATCTTTTTCTTCTGTTCTCTACTTGTTATAGTTACACAGTATTAGGGGTGTGGGCTGTATTAAAAGTATCCACTGTTCTCCCATGCTCTAACACACAGTAACGATGAAATGTGTGCTGTTCTCACATTCTTCCTCTGTATGTACACATAAACAACAAGGCAGGGAAATATAAAAGGAATTTATTTTATTGTTTGGGTACATTATTGTTCAGTGTACATGCTCACATCTGAAACAAACTTTACGTGCTTGATAACTCTCCCACCCCGCAGACATCTACACGTCAATACCGATTTATATTCATAGCGGCAAGTGCTATGTAGCTCCACATAGGGGACACAGGAAGTGACATATAGCACATTCATGCGGCGTCGGAACCGCGTAGGAAATTCACAGCCGCACCGGCAGAGCTCCAGAATATGCGACTCGGCCGGCTCACACGTGGACGCGCTTACAAGTGCGAGGGCCCGCCCAACGCTGCTTGCAGCTTTAATTTCATATTATATCTCATTATGGTTGTGACATTAGCAACATCACTAAATATGTTAACAAATATGGACAAATGGCAAATTACAGGAGCTTGTTTGACCGTTGCATTTAGTAAATGTGGAGGGTGGAAAGGGGTCCTCTGGAATATAGCTGACCGTGTAGCTGCCTGATTTTATTGCTCTTTAATAAATATGTGACGGTGTTGACAGAAACTTGGGACACATTCTGAGCAATGAAAAACTAACAGTACATATTGTTGAAAATCCACTGCTTCTAGCTTTAAAGAGTTTGTTCACTCTACTCTTTCATCTGGCCGATATACATTTAAAATGAGCTTTTCCTCCTTTTTATCAAATTGAAATGAAATGTCTTGTCTGAGGACAATAGATTTTTTGGGTCCTGGGTTGTCAAAAAAATCACAGTTTAAAACAAGTAGCTGAAAATGAACTAAATTAATGCAGAAGACCCTCAGATGATCGACCCTGGTTGTTTTAAATAAGAAAATGTTATTAACTTCTATGGAATTAGCATTTTTCTTAGACGTGAGACGTGTTTTTACCAAAATCTGAAGAATCAGTGTGCTGTCATAGATGATGTCATAGATGATGTCATAGATGATGTCACTGATGGGCTTACCTGAGCAGGTGAGATCCAGGATGGAGGAAGAGGAAGATGATCTTGCACACTTCCTCAGAGCAGATCCAGACTGAACACAGTCAGACCTGATCCACCACACAGGTCTGTCTGAGGACTCCTCTCTCTGTCCTACAGAAACCGCAGAGCCACAGTCCAGCTTTCTACAGACAACAGTTGCTGTCTCCAGGGTCCAGTCAGAGTTCATCATTAGTCCCCAGTCAGAGTCATAGTATCTCACTGGTCTCCAGTCTCCCTGTTTCAGCTCCAGTGTTCCTGCACAGCGACTGGCTCCTCCCACCAACCTGACATCATCAGGCTCTGAACAGAAACCAGAGAGTCATCAGTAAAACAATAAAGTGAGTTTCATCAGAACAGAAATGAAGCAAATCAAAGCTGCAGCTCCTCTTCTACCTGAGCAGGTGAGTCCAACAGCTTTTCCAGGTGAGCAGGTGTTTCTAGCTGAGCCTGAGCTTCTACAGTCCAGGAGAGCAGACTCATGGCCTCCACACTGGAACTCTTTGGTCCACATCGGAGCCTCCACTTCTCCATAGAGCGCCCCCTGGAGGACTGAAGGAGCCCCACAGCCGAGCTCCCTACAGACCACCTCTGCATCCTGCTGGTCAAAGTCAGCTTCACACACTGAGGACCACCTCTGGTTAGACTGGTTAGACTGGTTAGACTTCACC
>NW_025730807.1:0-1400 GCF_021292245.1 Micropterus dolomieu
AGTACCAACTGTAAAAACATTATAAACTCACTGTGTTTTCATCCATCTGTGTTTTTGTCCCTGAAAAGAAAAGAGAAAGAGTCGACTTTAGTTTCCACAGTGAAAATCCAGCTTTATCAAAACTTCCTGTTTCTGAGTTTCATCTGTGAATGTTCTCACCTTTAGTTCTTGTCCAGATGTTGACTGCCACAACAATTATTATGAGTGCTGCTAAACCCACAGACACAATGATGAACCTCCAGAACGATTCTGAAAACATTAGAAACATTTTGACTGCACAGTTCAGTTCTGTTTGAAATCCTGCAGCTAAAGTAGCAACGAATCACAGACTTTCATCAGCTCAGTTTTCCTGCATGTCTTTGCTAACTGTGAATGTAGTCGTCTGATTTGTGAGCAGCAGTGGATCTTGTGGATTGAGCAACAACAACTGAGTGAGACTGACTGAATAAGAGAATATCTCCACCCACAGCCGAGCGTCGCTCTGACATTCAGACTGTAGACTCCAGAAGAGGAGAGAGAGGGACTGAAAAAAAAAAACTTTACTTACAAATGATTAGATAAAGGCGTCTAAATTCTCCACTACATCAGAGCAGAAATGCAATGTTCAGAGGAAAGAGAGGGAGAATACATGTAAAATAAAATAAATCAAATGATTATTTGTTATGACTTTCTGTTTTATACTTTGATGAATGGTCAGTTTTGTTTTGTATTTCCAGAAAGTAAGTTAAAAAAATCAACAAACAAACAATAAAAAGTTTGGTTTTAGTTCAGTATGGGGAGAGAAAGAGGCTGACAGGAAGACAGAGAGACTCTAGAGAAAGATGAGTTACTGCCTTGAAGTTCTGTTGAAGTATCATTGGTTGTTGTTGTGACTGTAACTGATTTTGTGTTTTCAGTTGTTGTTGTTGCGTCACCTGCACAAATGAAATATCACAACCCAAGAAACTGTTCAGTTAGTAAATCCCTCATGTTTACCATCTGCTGTCACTAAATGAGAAAGAATGATGTCATCTTAAAAAGTCATCAGATAAACAAATGTTTTGGTGGTTTTAGTCATCTTGAACAGCTCAGCATATTCTAACCTGTCTATGAAGATTCTCAGTCATCCAGGTCATAGTTATCCAACGAAGGTTAAAATGAAGGGCAACTGGACTTGGTTGAAGCTACTGGAAGACGTTTCGTCCCTTATCCAAAGGACTTCTTCAGTTCTGACTGACTGGCAGGGAAACTCAGCTATTTAACCTCAGTGGGGTCGTTATCTCGGGTCATCGATACCGCTGGTTCGTTAGTGTTCCTTGTTGCTGTGACGACAGTCGTTACAGTCGTTGAGACTACCTGTGGCCAAGACTGAACGACCATCGTTGGTATCTTCACCTGAGGCCAAGACTGAACGACCATCG
>NW_025730808.1:0-1512 GCF_021292245.1 Micropterus dolomieu
ATTAATGGATAATGTGGGGATCAGCATTTTACCAAATATTTACATTAGCACAACAGCAGCTGACACAAAGTTTTCTGAATTATTATTATCATCATCATCATTATTGTTATTATTAAAGACTATATCATAGATAATGCGTCACAATGGTTGCATGTGAAAGGAAACTCTACAAATGTACAGTGGCCATTTGTGAAAACATACAAAACAAGAATTTATTTTCCTTCTAAATATTGACTTAATATTTTTCTTCATTTGCTTGTGTTTTTCTATTTTCAAGCATTTTATTAAAGGTTCCCTGTGTAACTTTCAGAAAACCTTGTTATTAATGACACTGGTGGCCGTTGAACTGAACTGTAGACAGCATCCTTTGCTCTCTGTAGGCATAAGCAAGCATCATCCTGGGCATCAGCCAAAACAGTGACCTGACATACACTAGACTGAAGGCTGAAATGAACACTGAATGCAGGAAAATAAATTGAAATCATATTTACAATGACATTAATATGTGTAATGTTCCTATAATTTATTTGGACCACTGGCTCCGTGATACTGACTAGCTCGCTGGTTGCAAATCACATAAGCATCTCCTTAAGTGCTCCCCCTTGGCCACATGGTGGACAAATATGGCATCACATCTGTACTGAGTTGTGAGTTTTGTTATGGTCCATGTCCTCGGTCATGAGCCCAATCCTTACTGCCTTGCTTTGCTTTATCTTGATTTGGCATTGTTGGGTTTTTTTGGTAATTTAAAAAACATCTTTAGGACAGCAGAAAGCTAACTTTCGCTACTTTTGTGTGTTAAATTAATAGCAGTAGCTCTTATTGTGGTACTGATATGATGAATGGGAGAGTGTTAATCTACCTGAATACCTGAGTATATGGCAGAGTTGCAGTGCTCAGTGAGACACAAACTGTATCATGTGTGCTGTGTGTGTCCGAGTGTAGCGTAGGTTTGGTACTGATCCCTGCTGGCTGGATCGAGGCTCTCGTAGGTGGATTCAGATGTAGAAACTGGAGGAAAGTTCTCATAAGGAGCAAGCTGAAACCAAATTAACAAAGATTTTCACAGAGAACAAAAGCACACCTACTGTCCACCTCCCTGCTTAGCTATACTTTGAAGAACATATGAGTGATGGACAATGAAGAAAGAGGATGTCTGTGAAGGTTCTCAGTCATCCAGGTCATAGTTATCCAATGAAGGTTGCTGTCAAGGGCAACTGGACTTTGTAGAAGAAAAGCTAGCTAGAAAAACTAACATTTTGTCCCTCATCCAAGAGACTTCTTCAGTTCTGAATGACTGGTAAGCTCTGTGGGATCAATAGCTAGGATTGTTCGTTGGTGCTCCTGGCTGTGGTAACGACTTGACAGTGGACAGTAATATCAATTTCACATGAGAAGATGTCCACAACAACAATTTGGCGTTCCTGGACTGTGCTGTACATGTTGAAGATGACAGGAGCCTGCAAATTGGGGTTTACAGGAAACCCACACACACGGACCAATACTTACTGT
>NW_025730809.1:0-1960 GCF_021292245.1 Micropterus dolomieu
TGTATAATCACCGGACTATGATCACCAACTGCTTTGTGACAATAAAACATATAAAAGTAATTTACAGTTTTTATTAATCGCATTAGTTGCCTACTATTGTCTACTATTATTAAGTATGTGGTAAAATTTCACAACTCTTAATGCAAAACTCAAAGCAGATCATCAAAAGGGCTGTATTTTCTAACATGTAATCAATGAGTACAACACACAAAATTACATAGTAACTTCAAAGAAATACCTTTCATACCATTTCATCATGTGGTGAACTGTGGCCTTACTGTGGCACAGGCTGGCAGATTAGTCTCAGGTCAGCTGATAAAGTCTCATGCCAAATGCCATGCGCTTTGTTCAGATAATGCAGGAGGAGGGCAGAAATAATTGGGGAGAAGACCATTCTCCAGTCTCCATCTAACCATTTCCCCCCTGTTTTAGGTGCCCACATTTGCATATTTGTATTATATATTCATAATATATCCTTAATATAATATGAAATATTCTAAACTATTCAAGTTTGGGCAGTCAGGTTACTTTTGAAACTGAATATAAAAAAAAAAAAAGTAATTTAAATTTTAAAGATAAAGGACAAATGATGTTTGCAGTTACACAATAACAAGGTCACAGTCATGTTTATTTATTAAATACAAGGGTAACACAAAAAATCTAGCTTGGATTGTTGTTACTTTTGTCCCAGCTGATGGGGTCGAAAGTAAAAATATGCCAGTTATGTTTAAAGTGAAATTATACGGACGTTGTTCTACATTTGTACAAAATACCACCTGATATTGATAGACCACACCTGTGAGTTAGTGACCACAACAACATTTTTTTTAAATTAGGTTTATAGAAAAATGGTACTTTCGCCCCTGCTCTCCCCTATTCCCCTACGCTGAAGATGGTTGGTAGGACGTAAGCCAATACTTCAACAACGCTACCCATGTCATTGAGTTTCTCAATGAAATTGAGCCAGCCTGCCAAGGTGAAGAGGTAATTGTGTGGGATCATGTCCATTTTCACCATGCACAGGTTGTTCAAGCATGGTTTCAGGCCCATTTCTGATTCATCAGCCTCAACCCTCTAGAGGATTAGCGTCATTACAAACACACTTCTCTGCTCCTCCATTAATTTGTGAAAATCCTATAGTGACGGTGTCTGTTCCCCGACCATCGAAATGATTTGAATCAAAGGTAAACAGAAGAGGAGCTGTGCATAAAAACCTCATAAAAATTAAAACCACAAGAGCAATAGTGCAAACGAATAGGAGAGTTAAATGTGGACCCTTAAACATCAGATCTCTCTCTTCTAAAGGTGTACTAGTAAATGAACTAATATCAGATTATGATATCGATTTATTTTGTCTTACTGAAACCTGGCTGGGTGATGGAGAATATGTTAGCCTAAATGAATCCACCCCTCCCAGTCATATTAATGCTCACATTCCTCGAGGCACAGGCCGAGGAGGTGGAGTTGCAGCCATTTTCGACTCTAGCCAGCTCTAAACCTAAATTAAATTATAACTCATTTGAAAGCCTTGTCTTTCACACCCAAGAAATTGAACATTTAATAGTGTTCCCACAGAATCCCTCTTTATCTGACCACTGTTTGATAACTTTTGAGTTTGTATTGCTGAACTACACGCCATTGGGCAAAAATTTCTATACAAGATGTCTGTCTGATAGTGCTGTAGCTAAATTTAAGGATGCGATTCCATCAGCTCTAAATTCATTATCAAGTCACAACGTAACGGAGGACTCCTATGCTAATTTCAGTCCCTCCCAAATCGATCATCTTGTTGATAGTGCTGCAGGCTCGTTGCGAATGACACTCGACTCTGTAGCCCCTCTAAAAAAGAAAATAATAAAACAAAGACAGTTAGCTCCATGGTATAATACTGAAACGCGCAAATTAAAGCAAATATTGCGGAAACTTGAGAGGAATTGGCGTTCCACCAAACTGGAAAATT
>NW_025730810.1:0-1940 GCF_021292245.1 Micropterus dolomieu
GTGGAGTTCTTCAGCTGTAGCTCGATCCGTTTGATGTCGCTCGTCAGCTCGTTGTCATTGTTGATGTTCATCATGCATCTCTTCAGACACTCGTAGATCTGATCCCAGACCTCGGAGCCGTAGCGCCCATCTGTTCTGGTCTGAGATGCTGCTGCTCTAGTGCGACATTTAGTGGCAGTGAATGTTGCATATTTGTCAAATAAGAGAATATGATTATCTGACAGAGAAGCAGAGGACAGAAGAGGGCTTCCCCCTCGCACTAGGCTTCTGCTCTGCCTCAGGTTCCTGTCCTAACACCTCTACAGCTGCTCCCTCTCTTGAGGAACAGAGATTAGCATTCCTGACATTTTAGGGACTTGTTAGAAAACAAGGGGCCTTACTGAAATGTTGTGAAGGAAGCCTTGGATGAGGGGATGAAAGGATCAGGTCCAGAGAATCATCAACCTTTCAACAGATCAAAATGATCTACCTGGTTTTATTTAGCAAAGCATAAAATGAAAAACATAAAGGGGACAAATGAAAGGAAGAAGCTGAATCAAAGAGAGGAGGAACATCAGATGCAGATGCTTCGTGCAGCAGGGTCACTGAACGCTTTGGTGAGGATGAAAATGATGTGAATAAAATGCTGCGGCCTTTACAGTCACCAGATCTCAACCCGGTTTCACACCTGTGGAAGATTCTGGAGCAACGTGTAAGACAATGCTCTCCAGCAGCATCTCCATAAGAGCAGATGATAGAAACTCTCATCTTCAGATCCATCATGTTATTGATCAGAGTCCATGTTAAAGACAGCTGCTGTCACTCTGTTCACAGCTCAGAAGGCGTGCTCCGTGGTGACATCAGCGGTGATGTCATCACACTCGCCATCCAATTTATCACTTCCTCCAACCCGCTGGGTCATCTCCATGGAGACGGCTGGTTTGTTTCCTGTCTTCCTGCTGCAGCAGATGGACAGCATCAGACCAGTAGAGACGCAGTATGGACAGAAGACCACTAGATGGCAGCAGAGTCTGAGCACAGACAGAGAGGAGTCTGACGGAGGAGAACAAGAATCACAGGTTTGTTGCCAAGTAGGTTTTCAACATCCAAGGAATTTGTCTTTTTGGTGCAGAACAATAAACAGTGAGAGAAAATAAAAAACAGGGACTGTAAAAGTTAAAAAGTTTAAAAAGTTTTTCAACTACTATCTAGTCATTCATACTTTCAGCTATAAACTCCATTCAAATATGAAAATGTTCAACATCTTTCCTTATTTCGTGATATATTTTCTACTTTCAAACCCTCTTCAAATTCAAGATATTCACCTTCTTTGAAACTTTGTTATAATGAAAGTCAATGAGAAAATCATCTTCAACCTCTTCCCACTGAGTCAGACATTCACCACAAAATGACATTCAGTCTTTAAAATGTTCACAA
The DNA here is from genome assembly GCF_021292245.1 of Micropterus dolomieu. Lineage (NCBI taxonomy): Eukaryota > Metazoa > Chordata > Actinopteri > Centrarchiformes > Centrarchidae > Micropterus > Micropterus dolomieu. Next base: position 1,417 of record NW_025730810.1, read on the forward strand.
TTCTTCACAAGACTTCCCTAAGTTAATTCAACTTTTTTACATCAGTCTTTATAATGAGTTTCTATGAGGCGGATTGTTTGCAGCTAGAGTGGGAGGACCAACTGACAGAGTGGGAATTCTCTTCAAAATCTTCTTCACGTTTTGTCTTCAAGTCGCTCCATTTCCCACAACTTTCACTCTACATACATCATTTTTACACCAAGTTGTAGCCAATCTGTTTTTTGGTGCTGACATGTACTGCGGACTCTTTGAAAGCAAACAGATTTGCACAGCGAGCACAGTCAGCTTGAAAGTGACAGCAGTCCAGTCAACTGCTGCATAAACTCCCAAATGAAATGAGACCTGAACTTTCAGGAGGAAGGCAAAGGTGCACATTTGTACATTTCTGTTATGGACACGTTTCTCGCACTACAGACACAAATCACACACACCATCTTCAGGAGGATCTTTTCTCTCTTACAGTATGTTTACTTTGGCAATGAAAGTTACGGTCTGTTTGGTGGGAGATGGAACATGGAGGGTGT
>NW_025730811.1:0-1413 GCF_021292245.1 Micropterus dolomieu
CTCCACCAACAAGTTCGCCAATTCGATCGTCTTAACGAACAAAACAATCGCGTTGTTCATTCGCGACGCCGATAAAACATTCTCATGACCAACTACTGCACTCACCGCTAAACTACACTCCTCTATACTTGCAGTAGCATCGATTTTCACACCGTGACGCCTCGTTAGAAACTCCAAACTTTCCGCACCGGGAGCTGCCATTCTCCCAGTACACCGACTGGGAGTCAAACTCACCCAAAACTAACCACACCATCACTCCATTCAATCTGTCAAACGAAAAATGAAAAAACGAATAGGCCTATCGTTTTTCTGTGTAAAAATATGTGAGGTCATTTTTTCACAAAGAAAGAACACATCACTGGCTTTATGTTTGGTTTATTAAAAACATCACTGGCATCACTGATTTCCTTTTTATAGAATCTCATAACCCCCAAACATTAAGTGATACAAAGGATGACGTGGCTTTCACAGAAATAAGGAGAAAAGTTTAGGTACGTAGGTTTGTGAGTTCTTAACAGAACGTTAAAAGAAGCTCCTGTCTGAAAGGAATATATACTGTGAACTTAAAATACTTTCCCCCTTCTCCTTGAGAACATGTTAAAGTGACTCGTTTGTTTTGTTCTTTTAAACTGCAAAACAATCTATGTGCCTTTTTGGAAAGTGAACAATCTTCTAATGTCTGGGTTGTAAATAATGGTAAACACCTCCTGAGATGAGACTCTCAAGGATGTGAGAGCATGAAGTAAATGACATGTTTTAACTTTATCTAGTCTGGAGTAACCCTGTTACCGCTGATGTAGCCCACATTTCTTCGGCTCTTGAGGGGTTTATCTTTGCAGGCGGTGCTGGGACTTTCGTTGGGGTAACAGGGGGTAACAGGGGTAACTTGCTCGTACGCAAGCTCGCTTGAACTCATGAGAGAGCATAATCCCAAACACAAACGCTTTCATACAGAAATCCTGCAATAAACGCAGAAGCACCAGCACGCAGGCTGTGGCTTTTCACTCAGACATGTTCAGGTTCTGTTACTTCAGCGTTCCCGGCTCAGAGGCAGAACAACATGTGCGGTGTCCTGAAGCAAGAGACATCATTAAGGGAAAAAAGATCATTTTGTACAGAAAGGGGCATCTGCAAAGTGTGGGAGACAAGAGACAGAGCAGCTGCTTTAGCAGCAGCATCAGCTGTTTCCATTTCCTTTTGACACTGGGTCGTTAGCACCTGTATGGGCCTGACATTTGCATAGGGCAACAGAAGAAGGTAACAGTAATGCAGACAAAAGATTGATGATTAGAGTTCTGTGGGCAATAGGTTTACCTGTAGAAGTAAGAAACCCACGATTTCTCATAGCCGAACCATCTACAAAGAAAACAGAGTTAGCGTTAGGAAGGGGTGTGTCAAACAAAGCATCCCTTA
>NW_025730812.1:0-3045 GCF_021292245.1 Micropterus dolomieu
CAGTCTAAATGTTGCTTGGAGTCGCCAAAGTCAGAAACATCCACATAGGGGCTTTAATTAAAAAAACTATACTGTGGATCATACAGTATGTAATATTTCATTTGTTACCTGAAATACTCTTGAAGAGCTTCGGTTTTCTGCTGCGGTCATCCTCTCGCACCCAGATGTTGAGAACATCATCTGCTGCCCCGGTGTTATGGAGGAAGAACTGCAGACACTGGGCTCCAGGTTTGGGATAAAGCCAACGACTCTCCAGGACTGCACGGTCACCAGGTTTAGCAGAGGCCGTGCTGAAGTGCATGAAGAAGCCTTTTCCTGAGGGCAGAGAGAACTTGTTGGGCCTCAGAACTTTCAAATTACAGTAAACAAATGAAAAGTTAGTTCTGCATGATCACCTGTGTAGTGTTATGTGGGTTATAGTGTTATGTAATTGCTGGTGGGATTACTGCAGCGATAACATTCCTCTCTATTTAATGGCACTGTCACTTCAAGAGTGCTGCATGGGACGGATCGTGCGAGAGGGATGAGTTTCCGGCAGGACACGGGGGAAAAACGGAAGTGTCAGGCCCCGTGGTGTAGAGAAACGGCACGGGATGTACTTTTGGGTTATTGATATGGAGGATATCTCCATAAACCATGGTAAAGTACATTAATAATCCTTGAGATCGGCAGACGGAAGTGTGAACTAGCTAGCGGACCAAGGTAGATGCACGAAGACCTGGGTGTCCCAGCTGATTCCTGACGATCGATAACCGAGTGAGTGTGTGTATCTTCGCCACAAGGAGAAGAGACTCTGACCAGTGGCGAGAGCGTGAGTGAGTGTATTAATAAACAAAATCACATTATATTAGTCTATACTGACGATGTAAATAAACAATGCTTATTTTGTACTTTTCCAATGACTTAGAGGGGAGATACACGTGAGGAGTTCCTGGTGTGTGTGTGTGTGGGCGTGTCCTGAGGACGCACACTGCATTTTAGTGTTGGGCAAAGTGTATTCTGTGAATGAACGTATTTTATGGTAAATTCAAATATTTCACCTTGAGTTTAGAATTGTGTGGCTAAGTGAATGTATTTATTTATATTTGGTTTTTATTTTTCTCAATTTAGTAAAGGCCACTACTGTTGTCTAGTCTAGAGTGGTGTTATCTAGTCTAGATTTGAACTGTTTTATAGATTTTGTCGTTTTGTTTCTGTTGCACAACAAAAGTTCAGTTTTATCTTATCTGCTTTTTCCATTGTTTCTTTAACACATTAACATGCATTGTAATGATTGACAGTCACCTTTGCATTGTCCCATGTTGGTGAAGTCAGTCTGAGGCCCTCCTTTCACAGAACTACGTTGTTCCCACTTTGCATTGCCAGGACCCTGAATCATCCCACAAATGTCCTCCTCCTCAAAGTCACAACTGCCCACAAAGGTAGAAGACTTGGCTGTGGAGAGAAAACTTTTTCATCAAGACACTTCAGTACAGACTTGAATGACCAACACTTAATCTTGTCTCATTTGCCACCATTCCTGTCATAAACCTGTAGTACTACCAAAATGTGTATATTTTTACATGGATAATACATTGATTAATTGTACAAAACATTTTCCCCCCTTAATGTTTTTGTATTACACTGAGTGTTAAATATTCAATACTTCAACAAAACAATAACAAGGGAGTAAGAATCTGATAGCAGGTGGACCAAATACACACACACACAAAGATACACACAGACACACACAACTACATCTATCCTTCCACATGTATCAACACGAACATATAGGCCTACTAATTATATTTCCTAAGAAGGAGAGGTAGGAAAAGAAGGAGAAAGTAAGAATACAAGTACAAATAAATATAAGAAATTAAAATGAAAAATAGACACACATTAATTACTTCCTACGAAGTAAATTTTACATTCTTAGACAAAGTTAATTATATGCACACCACAATGAACTCATTAATTAGCCCTAGAGCGAAGCCATGGGTCCAGGGAACAAAAACCTATGGACCAATGTGACATGTAGTGTAAAGCTCTTTGAGTGGTCGGGCAACTAGAAAGGTGCAATAGAAGAAGAAAGAAAGAAAATTAACTCAAAGAATGTCAGGAAATTAAATATTCTAACACCTATTTATTAAACAGAAAAATACAACCGTACCGTCCGTGATGGGATCTCACCACGTGGGTGAACAAAGAGAGGCCTACATGGAAAAACAAAAGCCTCAACAATGAAACACCAAAATCCCACCAGGCCTTGCAAATCTCATCTGGGTGTGATTTTAGTTTGAATTGAGATCCTGTTTTTTTACTGGACGACATCAAGAGGACCCCTGGAAATTCCTGTGACACGACCACGACGTCACCGAACGTATTAAGATGCCTCACCTTTCCATTGCAGCACGAGCTGCTACGGGAGGTGTTGCACTGCCTGCCAACGCTGTACTTTAATAAACGTAGGTGACAGTCTCCAACTCACTTTACGAGCTACAGACATTTCATTTTGACCCTTTTTTCTCTTGGTTTTCTTAAAGAGAGTACATTATGTTTCGTCATGCGACGGCAATATTTTAGAAACAGTGGAATCTACTTTTTTTTATAATATTATGACAAAATGATTGTATATTGAATAAATATCACATTATGCCAAATCAATGTTCACTGTCTGCCATTTTGATACCACTTCAGAAATGTTCTAATTCTACATTTTGGCAGCTGTTGTCAATAACCTTTGAAAGAAGTTTAGCTTCATAATGTTTAGCCAGGTTCAAACGACAAACCAAGGTAAGGTGTTCTTTAAAACTGTTGGCAAACATCACTAGAGATACTAAAAATAGTTCTTCTAAAAATGATTTCAGTATTATGATATTGTTATTCACGTCGGCGGTAATGACTCCCGGTTACGCCAATCGGAGGTCACTAAGATTAATGTTGAGTCGGTGTGTACATATGCAAAAATAATGTTGGACACCGTAGTTTTCTCTGGACCCCTGCCAAATCTGACCAGTGATGACATGTATAGCCGCATGTCGTCATTCCGCCGCTGGTTGTCGAGGT
>NW_025730813.1:0-1304 GCF_021292245.1 Micropterus dolomieu
CACACACACACACACACACACACACACACGCTGTCCTCTCACCTCGGCTGTGTGTGTGCGTGTGTTTGATGGGTGTTTTTAGAGGCTTCGTCACCTCTCTGTGTGTTCTGTCACACATCAGATGGACTCTATATGTGAAGCCACCATCTACAGGCGCAAGGCATTGTGGGTACTGCTAGGTAGAGCCGTGTGCGTCTCCGCTGTGCTGCGAACAGAGTCAGAACTGTCCGGCGTTTCCTTATAAAGAAGGGATGATAAAACTTAACCGGCTGAAGGACTTCGACCGCCAACATACGCACACGCGACATCAAGAACGAACGCCGGGAAATGAAACACACGCAGAAGTAGAAGCGTGTTTCAGGGATCTGCTTAAAGGTGGCGTCACAAATACCGGGATACACAGTGTTAGCAAACTGTAGCCACAGCTGCTGCTGCGAAGCTAACATGAAGCTAACATGAAGCTCACATGAAGCTCACATGAAGCTAACATGAAGCTAACATGAAGCTCACATGAAGCTCACATGAAGCTGTCTGAAGCTAACATGAAGCTATCGTGAAGCTAACATGAAGCTAATATGAAGCTAACATGAAGCTATCATGAAGCTAACACGAAGCTAACACGAAGCTATCATGAAGCTATCATGAAGCTATCTGAAGCTAACACGAAACTATCATGAAGCTAACACGAAGCTATCATGAAGCTATCATGAAGCTGTCATGAAGCTATCACGAAGCTATCACGAAGCTATCATGAAGCTATCACGAAGCTATCATGAAGCTGTCATGAAGCTGTCATGAAGCTATCATGAAGCTATCATGAAGCTGTCATGAAGCTGTCATGAAGCTGTCATGAAGCTATCACGAAGCTATCACGAAGCTATCACGAAGCTATCACGAAGCTATCATGAAGCTATCATGAAGCTAACATGAAGCTGTCATGAAGCTATCATGAAGCTAACATGAAGCTGTCATGAAGCTATCGTGACGCTAACATGAAGCTAACACAGCACTGCGGCTCCAGACAGCGATACAGCTCTCCTGCTGTTATACACTCTCCTGCCCGTTCATCCAGAAGAGCGTTTGTGAGGTCAGATACTGATGCTGATACGAGAGGAACCGGCTCGCTGTCTCCGTTCTAGTTCATCTCAAAGGTGTTGGACAGGGTCTAAAATTGTCTGCTGTAGCAGCGTAACCTAAACCGAACCCAAGTGCAGCGTTTCAGTGTTAACCACTAGTTTTATTTTGAAAGTCTCACTCTGATGTTGCACATTTATTGTTTCTAACCTGACCGCGGAGCCCTACGT
>NW_025730814.1:0-1054 GCF_021292245.1 Micropterus dolomieu
AGGCTGTTCAAAAATACATTTTAACACGATACCGTCTCCCTGATTCATAGGTGTTTCTAGACCCCTTTACTGGGTCACGTGCTCCTGTATTCATGCGCTGCGCCCCCCTAGTTAAGACCCCTTGGCATCGTTTTTGGACGTGTAGGGCTCCGCGGTGAAGTTAGCAACAAGACGGTGATTATCTGTGTCTCAGTCAAGGTTTAATGTTCGTTACAACTCTGGACTAATGCAGGATGGAAAGCAGTGGATTCACAGTGACTAACATGTTGATTAGTGGGGCAGACTGGGCAATAAAAGTAAATAATAACCATTACGTATTCAGGAGGGCAAAAATGAGGCTGAAGCAGAACAAAATATGAATTAATGATGAATTTGAATAATAAGCATCTAGTTTGCATCACTAATTTGCTTTACTAACCTCAGCTCCTCCACGGTCACCACGTCCTTTCTTTTCCCAACAACAACTTTTTCAGACTAGGCTACAGGACAGAGCTGTAGGCTTCACCAGTTTACTCTAAGTTTTAGGCATCAGTAGGCAGCAGTAAATTACAGCTGCCAGTTACTTTCTATAAATTGAGCTAATGTTCAGTAGCCTACTCTATAAGATTTCCTGCTCAGCTGCACAGTCTGAGGGGAGGGGAAATGTTAGCTAGCTTAGCGCAAACCGGCTTCACTTTTCCAGCAGATGGGGAAACAACAGACAGATTTTTTGTCAACAGACAGTGTGCACATCGATATTGTCTACCAGCTACCCTACATACAGAGTGCAAGCCTTCAGCTGCATTCTAACATTAACTTAGCTCTCCTTATTTGCTAGGCGCCTTGCATGCTGGTTTTTTTTAAAGCTGGGTCTCCGACACTGACAGCGTTGTGTTGGACAGATTTGTGCAGCGGTGTTCCATGAGTGAGAGAAAGTGAGAGGGGACGAGCGGGAGGAAGTGCTGCGTGAACGCGCTACGGCGCTCTGCAGTGATTTATTTATTTATTTCTAGCAAAATAGTGTGACAACAGAAAAGATACACAATAATAATAACTTATACACTTATGCTTGAAA
>NW_025730815.1:0-1278 GCF_021292245.1 Micropterus dolomieu
CTTTGTTCTGTGGGTTTTCCCGCGCGGCGCATGCGCGGTGCGGCCCGTGTTGTGTCGGGAGCGCGCAGAACAAACAATGATGGTGAAAATGAAGCAGAGTCATTATATTTGCTCGTGTGTTGGTGAGTTTCTCTCAGTGACAAACAGTCTGCCTGCATTATTGTTCTCTGAATGATCGTCGTGCAGGTTTCAGCTCTAAATAGTATCTGTGGAGACTCTTTGTAGAGATCAGAGTCAGTCTGGAGTTTAGTTTTCCTCCACTGCTGCTCAGCTTTTCAACACATCCTCTTCTGAAGTTTGTTCTGTGGGACTTTCCTCCACGGTGCCTTTTTCTCACCAGAGACTCTAACTGATGCAGCGACCTGTATTAGTGTTAGACAGGGTTCAAGTTTTATCAAAAGTTTGCAGTGAGATAATGAGTGTTAGAGGAGGAGAGACTCAAATATTTCAACGTACTGTATATTGTACACATGACCCTACAGTAGGATGGCAGAACCTTCCCTACGCATGTATGCCAAGCTGTGAGAGAGAGAGAGCAGGCTACACATTTCAGACTATGAATGGTGTTTTGTGTTGTAGTTGCTGGCTACACATTTTAATGCCTTGATGACAGCAGGGGTTGGGGCTCCCACTGTGGCTCAAGGACATTTTCACCATCATGATGGATGATAGTGTTCTGTCCAGAGCCAAAATATAGAAAAACATCTCTAATCCTTTCCTTAGTTTCAGGTAGCCGAAGCTAAGCTCAGTGGTGGACAGTAACAAAGTAATACTGTACTTAAGCGATTATAATCGATAAAAGCGATTTTATAAACTTTTATTGTTGCCCAGCACTAATTATATATATGAGTGTGTGTGTAATTAGGGCTGACTCACGAAGAGTCTCGGTCTGTCTACATCCACTTCTCTCACTCAGTTTGAACCTCGACAAATATTCCCAAAGTCAGCTCGATTCAGCACTCGGTTATTTGCATATACAGTCTATGGTTATTTGATGACTAACGTTAAGGACGGGTTGTCTTTCCACACTGGGGACTGACCACTGATATAATTATTATTATTTTTTTAAATCAGCGTGATTTATATTTGTTATATATGGTGTCAATATCTGAAATGTAAACAATAAAAAAAGAAAGGAAAATTGAAGTTCTTTCCCTGGCTTGGGCCCCAAGTGCGTATAGGTGTAAAAGCGCTTTTACACTACATCTGCATTCACCAGTCACACACATTCATTCACTGAGCCTAAGTGCTCAAACGGAAACTAACATTCACACTCAC
>NW_025730816.1:0-989 GCF_021292245.1 Micropterus dolomieu
AACAAATCCAGGATTACTGATTCAATCTAAGATTAAGGCTCTTCAAGTTGAAATGTGAAAATGTGGTTAAATCTGTTCAGCTACGCTCAACTTTCTGACGACCAAAGTGATTTTATTAATATTCTGATCAGTAAAATACCAAACAAACACAAAAACCTTTTTAGAATCCAGATTATTTAATCCAGGTTTAAATGTTTGAGTTAAACTTCTGTAACAGGAAAATATATAATAACAAAAATACCTGATTGCTACAGACAGACTCAAGTATTTTCCAACTTTGGTACACTTGAATTTTTAAGTGATTTTAGTTTAAAATAATAATAAAACCATGAAACTGGTTTGAGTCTCTTTCCGAACATTAAACGTTGTCAGTTTAAAAGTTTGGAGCAACACGTCTAAAGCTAAATTCACAGAGACTGAGTTTAAAGTAATCTTTGGGTTTTAAACTGCAGCAGAAGAATAAAGTGAAATATGATCTGAATCCTGGTTTGTGTAACTCGCTGTTGAATATGAGACAGTTTGAAGCTCTCTGGGGTTTTTAGTCAGCTGTCAGTCACAGTGTGAGAGGAAATGCAGATAAATTGATTTTTGGGAGAGGAACTCGACTGATAGTCGACTCAGGTAAGAGAAAAAACTTAAATAATATTATTTTAAAGCTATTTCTAAAACAACACTGAAAAAATCTCCATCTTATCAACTGATTTCTGTCTAAAAATGAGTCTGAAATGTCTTGTTTTCTTCAAACAAGTGAAATAAATCTGCTGTTAAATTAGTTTCCACTAAGAAAGAACTTAGTTTTTAAAAGAGTTTTGTAGAAATAAGTCTATAAAGAAGAGAGACTGAGGGCAGAACGCACAAAAACTTATGATTGTTTCTTAAAAAGGAAGATAAAGAGATTTCTTCCCCACTTCTTTTGAGAAAATAAGTGAACAGACTTGATTCAGTTTTAAATGCTGGTTTGTGTAACAAGTTGAATATTGGACAGTGAC
>NW_025730817.1:0-1695 GCF_021292245.1 Micropterus dolomieu
TGTCCAGAGGAGCAGGACAGGAGGTGGGACGGTCCTGCATCATCCTGGAGTTCAAGGGACCAAAGATTCTGGTCTGTTTTTAATCCCATCAGCTGCACAGTATTCAGCTTTCAGTCACCTCAGTGTGTAAAAACGTGTGTGTGTGTTGTGGTTCAGCTGGACTGCGGGATCCATCCTGGTCTGGACGGGACGGACGCTCTGCCGTACATCGACCTGATCGACCCGGCTGAAATTGACCTGCTGCTCATCAGCCAGTGAGTTCCCAACATTTATCAGCACAGCAACCAGAGAACACTTTAATATACACACACTCAGCTGTACTAGCAGGTGGACTTTAATGTCCAAGTGTGTTGTTTTCCCTTCTCTGTACAGACTCGACTTCTGTGTATGAAACGTGCTTTCTAATCAAACTGCTTTGCCTGACATGATGCTGAGAAATCAGACCAACATAAAGGTCAGGGCTGATGTGGACCTGGAAACTCCTCAGTAACTGTTGCCCTCCCTCTCAGCTTCCACCTGGATCACTGTGAAGCTCTGCCCTGGTTCCTGCAGAAGACCAGCTTTAAAGGACGCACCTTCATGACTCACGCCACCAAGGCCATCTACCGCTGGCTGCTGTCCGACTACGTCAAAGTCAGGTAAGACCAGGACCCAGAGTCACATCAGACTCCCATACTACAGGGACCTGGACTCACCAGGACAGGATATGATGTACTGTGTTTAATATTCTTCTGTGTATACCATGTGGAGTATAACCTGCAGTACTTCAGCGTGTATAACCTGCAGTACTTCAGTGTGTGTTGTAGTAAAGCTGACTTGTTTTCTGCAGTAACATCTCTGCAGACGACAAGTTGTCATAGAGACGGACCTGGAGGAGAGCATGGAGAAGATGGAGACCATCAACTGTTCAAGTGGAACGATTCTCGCTGCCTCTCAGGGTGAGCGTGACAGACGTGTCAGCAGGGCAGGCCTGGGGCCGCTGTGTGAATCGGCAAAGCTTTGTGTTAAAGGTACTATAGTCAAGAAATCACTGGGGGGCAGTGGATTTCTTATAGGTCTGGGACCTGCTGTTGCATCAGTTATTTTGGGTCTGGGACCCACAGTAAAGTGGGGGTGTGTGAGTCATAGGACTCGCAATAAAATTGAAGAAAAACAATTTTATTATTATTATTAAGAAATTTTTTTTATTATTTTACTTGGGGTTGCTGCTCCAGGTGATACCAAGTAATTATACAGTATTGTTGAATGCTGAATGTGTTCACTACAGATGTATGAATGAAGTGCGAATAAAAACATTTTTTTGAGTGGGCATTGCAAACAGCCTTGTGTGAATGAATTGCAACTGGGGAAAAAAAACACTAACAGACCGTGTGAATGTTGAACAAAGGCTTTTTGTAAACGGGATAGGATTTCCTCAGACTACTAGCTTTGTTAACATTTAATAGAAACACGTAAGAATTTAGACATTATATAGATCTTGTGACAACCTAGAATTGACCAGGTTTCACCACCGTGGAAAACCCCGGAAACGCCCATTTTATAAATGAGCCACACTGATTCGTTGCCGGATGGCGCGACAATTAAACCTCCTCCTTTTTGTTTTGTTTGTGCCAGAGAAACTGAACCAGTTTTATTTATCTTTTTTTTTGCTTTGGCACTGGACTGAATTTATTTTTGTGATTTTGAAATGAACTG
>NW_025730817.1:1715-2673 GCF_021292245.1 Micropterus dolomieu
AAAGAACCTGGTGGCTGGCAACACTCTCTTTGTGGTGAGTAGACTGTTCAAGTGGAACGATTCTCGCTGCCTCTCAGGGTGAGCGTGACAGACGTGTCAGCAGGGCAGGCCTGGGGCCGCCGTGTGAATCGGCAAAGCTTTGTGTTAAAGGTACTATAGTCAAGAAATCACTGGGGGGCAGTGGATTTCTTATAGGTCTGGGACCTGCTGTTGCATCAGTTCTTTTGGGTCTGGGACCCACAGTAAAGTAGGGGTGTGTGAGTCATAGGACTCGCAATAAAATTGAAGAAAAACAATTTTTTTAAATTATTTTACTTGGGGTTGCTGCTCTAGGTGATTACCAAGTAATTAGACAGTATTGTTGAATGCTGAATGTGTTCACTACAGATGTATGAATGAAGTGCGACTGGGGAAAAAAAAACACTAACAGACCGTGTGAATGTTGAACAAAGGCTTTTTGTAAACGGGATAGGATTTCCTCAGACTACTAGCTTTGTTAACATTTAATAGAAACACGTAAGAATTTAGACATTATATAGATCTTGTGACAACCTAGAATTCACCAGGTTTCACCACCGTGGAAAACCCCGGAAACGCCCATTTTATAAATGAGCCACACTGATTCGTTGCCGGATGGCGCGACAATTAAACCTCCTCCTTTTTGTTTTGTTTGTGCCAGAGAAACTGAACCAGTTTTATTTATTTTATTTTTTTTGCTTTGGCACTGGACTGAATTTATTTTTGTGATTTTGAAATGAACTGCAACTCATTTGTGTTTTTGAGATTGTTTGGTTTAAGTGTGCAGAAAACCCGAAATGGAATTTTCAGTTGGTTTGTGCTTTACTTTGTGACTGTATTTCTGTGTGAAATCTTGAAATGCACCAATATTTTGTTTTGTACTAAGCTTTTGAGTTTGTGGTGTTTCTTTCTTTTATGGTCATTCAGTGTTTTTTTTGTT
>NW_025730818.1:0-1125 GCF_021292245.1 Micropterus dolomieu
AACAAAAACAGAAGTGACCTTGAACCTCTGGTTCACTTTTTGGTTTTGATAATGAGGTTTGTGGTTCCACAATAGAGAACGTGACATACAGTAAATGTTGACCTCAGAAATTTGTAGCGCCTGATGAAGTATTTGTAAAGTCAGAACAACCCCCTCACCCTTAAACCTGCAGATGTTTTATTATATGGTCATGATGTTGCAGACCAATAAAAGCATACTTGCCCACTTTCTACTAAAGTACTCCTATCTATGTGATTATTACCTTTCAGCTAAATATCAGTTCAGTGTGCAACAACCCTTCAGCTGCAGTACAGAGAAAACCAGCAGAGGAGTCAGACGATCTTCACTATGCCAGCGTAAGCTTCTCTAAAAACCAGGAAGATCCTCTCTACTCCAACATCAGGCCAGCTCAGCCCAACAGTGACAAGAATGAAGAGGAGGAGGACGAAGATGGTGTGGAGTACAGTGCTGTCAACTTTAAGAGTGCCAGTGTTTCAGCAGAGTGAGTCCATGAGAATTTTATTCATTCCCACCATGTCATTTTGTTGCATCTGCCTGTCATTTTCAACCTGTTCTTAGATAATATTGGGATTTTTTTTATATTCACAGATTAAGATGTCAGGACGTTTTGGAGAATTTGTCTTCACTGTACAGCACAATCACCGACATACCAAGAGTATGAATACAACATGAAGCTGTGCTTCTGTGTGTCCGTTTCCACGGTGATATTAAAATACATTTGACATTAAAGGCAACTGTGAAAAAACAACATGATGTCGGGTTGGAAATAAGGACCGGCCGGGCCAGTGAAAGACCTGGTCCCTACCCTAACCAACGTAATAAACTCAATAAAATTACTCTATTAGATTTCTTCTTTAGTCAAAAGACGGCGTAGTCAAAAACTTCACTGGAGACGGTCAAGAGTCGGTGCAAAAGAGTTTATTCCAATAAAGGACCGATAAACCCGAGCAACATCCCTGCAGGCCTCAGGATGGAACCGAGTTGGTGGTCAGCGAACATCGCCTTATATTCACCTTAAGCTCCACCTTGTCCCTCCTTTCAGGTGGGCGTTACATCTTAACTCCTCCTTATCTCCTCCTTCTAGGTGGGCGTTACTCCTTAACT
>NW_025730819.1:0-1111 GCF_021292245.1 Micropterus dolomieu
AAATTATATTGCGATAATTATCATTATTGTTTTATTGCCCAGCCCTAATTCATAATGTTGTAACCTGACAGGACTAAATGCCGTGGCAATCGGCTACCTGATTATGAAAATACAGGTCAAATATCAGACACAGTTTAGTGAACCTGGGATTGTAAAGTCACAGTCACACCCAGCAGGTTAGCCTCTCTTTTTTTTTTGCAGTGGAAAATGTGTCTATAGGTTCAAACTTACTGTAAAGTGTTAGACGTCTATTTTACATTAATAATAATGACTTTTAAACCACATTTAGGCCTGTTTGTTTCAGCTGCACCAGTCATCCTCAATCAGAAACAGTCAGTAAGTCAGTAAGTGTCTCAGTGCAGCTGTCCACAGAGTCACAGCGTTACAGGCTAACTAAAGACGGACAGAGAGTTTCTGCTGAGGATAAATCCACGATGTGAGGAGATCTGTCCTTACATCGATGACAGATCATAAAGCAGTCATGTTCAAGATCATGCTTGGGTTAAAAAAAAAAAAAAATGAATAGCCTTTCTAACCGGGACTTTACAGTTTTTTAGGATGTAAAAAGGGTTCAGATATGTGCGATATGTGTAACCACAGTATGAGTGAAGAAGTGAAACTGTGTGTCAGACAGCCGCCTCAGGCTCTGCAGGAGGAGTCAGAGAGAAACTGAAGGTTTTCCAGCTGTTGTGCCGAATTCTGCCTGCCTGCCAAGAATTGAACTCACCTCGCAAATTCATACTGAGGAAAGGGGTGGATGTAAATCTCGGCAGGTAGCCTACAAGATCTCTTCTGCCGAAATATGCACCCGCCTCTTCCGTTTCAGACACGTTGCTGTTCTCATTGATCAAACGCGTTTATCACAATCATAAGGTAGCTACTTCTACTAAATAAAATAAATTATTAATGACTCTAATCGTTCATAAAACATACACTTATACACCCCAAAAAGGATATTATTTAAAAGCAGGTTTTGGAGGTGCAAGCAATTCCCAGCAGGCAGGAAGGTGTGACACCAAAATATGTGACTTATCAGATTCTGTGACCCAAATGGGAAGTTAAGCGCCACTTTGTTGACGATGTGAAGCAGTTGCAGTTTGGTTGGGTTTAG
>NW_025730820.1:0-1085 GCF_021292245.1 Micropterus dolomieu
AGAAGAGGAAATGTGATTGGGATAAGGAGGAAGGAAGACCTGCAGGAGGTAGGTGAACACCTGCAGGAGGTAGGAGGCAGGTGAACACCTGCAGGAGGTAGGAGGCAGGTGAACACCTGCAGGAGGCAGGAGGTAGGTGAACACCTGTAGGAGGTAGGTGAACACCTGCAGGAGGTAGGAGGTAGGTGAACACCTGCAGGAGGCAGGTGAACACCTGCAGGAGGTAGGAGGTAGGTGAACACCTGCAGGAGGTAGGAGGTAGGTGAACACCTGCAGGAGGTAGGAGGTAGGTGAACACCTGCAGGAGGTAGGAGGCATGTGAACACCTGCAGGAGGTAGGAGGTAGGTGAACACCTGCAGGAGGCAGGTGAACACCTGCAGGAGGTAGGAGGTAGGTGAACACCTGTAGGAGGCAGGTGAACACCTGCAGGAGGCAGGTGAACACCTGCAGGAGGCAGGAGGTAGGTGAACACCTGTAGGAGGTAGGTGAACACCTGCAGGAGGCAGGAGGTAGGTGAACACCTGTAGGAGGTAGGTGAACACCTGCAGGAGGTAGGTGAACACCTGCAGGAGGTAGGAGGTAGGTGAACACCTGCAGGAGGTAGGAGGCAGGTGAACACCTGCAGGAGGTAGGTGAACACCTGCAGGAGGTAGGAGGTAGGTGAACACCTGCAGGAGGTAGGAGGCAGGTCAACCAGCTCTAACTCCAAAATGATCCACTCACTTTCAGTCGCCCTACACCAACGAAGAAGAATAAACTCCAACAGCGGAACACAGAAACACCAACTAGCGTTTTGGCGACGCAGACACAGACGCACTCAGACTGAGGAGAAAACTAATTATGTGTTTTGACTAAACTCTCTTTCCTAAACTGTTCTAATCCCGTGTCGCTGGGTTGTTCAGATCAATCGTGGCGAACACGTTGAGGTGAAGGACGAACGGAAGAAGGCAAAGAAGAAAAGCTTCCAGCTGAAAGACGACACCGGTTCCATCAGCGTCTGTATGTGGGGTGAAAACACCAAGCAGTGCAAAGGATTATCAGTTGGAGATGTGATCAAGGTCACCAACGCGAGGACCAATCAGTA
>NW_025730821.1:0-2002 GCF_021292245.1 Micropterus dolomieu
AAGGTCTATTTAATAACGGTTTTAGAGCTGTTTGTATGAAACATGAGTTGTTGCATAAGCTTTGCCAATTAATGTTAAATTCTGCTTTGTTTCAGCCAGCTGTCCATTTGTCCGTTGGAAGAGACAGTGTATTGTGTCTATAAGAGTTTATATATTTGCATTGATACTTGAGATTTTTTGTTGTGGAGGAGTGTGACTATCAAACATGCCAGTCTCTATAGTATTTTTTATGCTTTTTTTTTCCGGTTTAGGTTTTCATGTTGTTTTTTGAAGAAAGTAGAACATCATAAACAAGCCATCACAGTATTTGGCCTTGACCGGCTACACTGGAGTATAGCATGGCGTAGTGTTGTAGTACTCGAGACCGGTCTTGGTCTTGTCTCGGACTCCACTGCATTTGTACTGAGTCTTGTCTCGGTCTCGGACATTGAGGACTCGGGATTTTATTTCAAGACCAGTCAAGACCATAACTTTGGGAATATAAATAAATTGCATTGTCTGATTTATTTGTTAACATCCTAACTTTGATTGGATGTAAAGTGTATTGTTTCAAATCTTAGTGTTTGTATGTGGATCTTTCAGATCAATCTGAGAAGTACCTATGATCTCGTTCCACATTTTAATGTGTGTGATTTAATGTGGGGAACTGGTCTTGATCTTGACTCTGTCTCGCCCTCCCTCGGTCGTGGTCTCTTTTAAAAACATACACTGCTCAAAAAAATAAAGGGAACACTAAAATAACACATACTAGATCTGAATGAATGAAATAATCTCATTAAATACTCCTTTCTTTACATAGTTGAATGTGCTGACAACAAAATCACACAAAAATTATCAATGGAAATCAAATTTATCAACCCATGGAGGTCTGGATTTGGAGTCACACTCAAAATCAAAGTGGAAAACCACACTACAGGCCAATCCAACTTTGATGTAATGTCCTTAAAACAAGTCAAAATGAGGCTCAGTAGTGTGTGTGGCCTCCACGTGCCTGTATGACCTCCCTACAACGCCTGGGCATGCTCCTGATGAGGTGGCGGATGGTCTCCTGAGGGATTCCCTCCCAGACTTGGACTAAAGCATCCTCAGACTCCTGGACAGTCTGTGGTGCAACGTGGCGTTGGTGGATGGAGCGAGACATGATGTCCCAGATGTGCTCAATTGGATTTAGGTCTGGGGAACGGGCGGGCCGGTCCATAGCATCAATGCCTTCCTCTTGCAGGAACTACTGACACACTCCAGCCACATGAGGTCTGGCATTGTCTTGCATTAGGAGGAACCCAGGGCCAACCGCACCAGCATATGGTCTCACAAGGGGTCTGAGGATCTCATCTCGGTACCTAATGGCAGTCAGGCTACCTCTGGCGAGCAGCCCCCCAAAGAAATGCCACCCCACACCATTACTGACCCACCGCCAAACCGGTCATGCTGGAGGATGTTGCAGGCAGTAGAACGTTCTCCACGGCGTCTCCAGACTCTGTCACGTCTGTCACATGTTCTCAGTGTGAACATGCTTTCATCTGTGAAGAGCACAGGGCGCCAGTGGCGAATTTGCCAATCTTGGTGTTCTCTGGCAAATGCCAAACGTCCCCCACCTGTGGACGTCGGGCCCTCATACCACCCTCATGGAGTCTGTTTCTGACCGTTTGAGCAGACACATGCACACTTGTGGCCTTCTTGAGGTTATTTTGCAGGGCTCTGGCAGTGCTCCTCCTGCTCCTCCTTGCACAAAGGTGGAGGGAGTGGTCCTGCTGCTGGGTTGTTGCCCTCCTACGGCCTCCTCCACGTCTCCTGATGTCCTGGCCTGTCTCCTGGTAGCGCCTCCATGCTCTGGACACTACGCTGACAGACACAGCAAACCTTCTTGCCACAGCTCGCATTGATGTGCCATCCTGGATGAGCTGCACTACCTGAGCCACATGTGTGGGTTGTAGACTCCGTCTCATGCTACCACTAGAGTGAAAGCACCGCCAGCATTCAAAAGTGACCAAAACATCAGCCA
>NW_025730822.1:0-1486 GCF_021292245.1 Micropterus dolomieu
TCAAGTCTCTGAGCTAGAGTCCAGGTCAAGTCTCAAGTCTCTGAGCTAGAGTCCAGGTCAAGTCTCAAGTCTTTGAGCTAGAGTCCAAGTCAAGTCTTAAGTCTCTGAGCTAGAGTCCAAGTCAAGTCTCTGAGCTAGAGTCCAAGTCAAGTCTCAAGTTCTGAGCTAGAGTCCAAGTCAAGTCTCAAGTCTCTGAGCTAGAGTCCAGGTCAAGTCTCAAGTCTTTGAGCTAGAGTCCAAGTCAAGTCTCAAGTCTCTGAGCTAGAGTCCAAGTCAAGTCTCAAGTCTTTAAGCTAGAGTCCAAGTCAAGTCTCTGAGCTAGAGTCCAAGTCAAGTCTCAAGTTCTGAGCTAGAGTCCAAGTCAAGTCTCTGAGCTAGAGTCCAAGACAAGTCTCAAGTTCTGAGCTAGAGTCCAAGTCAAGTCTCAAGTCTTTGAGCTAGAGTCCAAGTCAAGTCTCAAGTTCTGAGCTAGAGTCCAAGTCAAGTCTCAAGTCTCTGAGCTAGAGTCCAAGTCAAGTCTCAAGTCTTTGAGCTAGAGTCCAAGACAAGTCTCAAGTTCTGAGCTAGAGTCCAAGTCAAGTCTCAAGTCTCTGAGCTAGAGTCCAAGTCAAGTCTCAAGTCTCTGAGCTAGAGTCCAGGTCAAGTCTCAAGTCTTTGAGCTAGAGTTCAAGTCAAGTTGAGTCATGTTCTATTATTGCGTTTAATATGAATATGATTCAATAAAAACAACAGTTGTATTGACTATCAGACAAGAGCATTTTTTATGTTATTATTGCTATGTTACTATTATTTATTACCCACCCTTGAGGATTATTGTAGAAATTTGTAAAGTGATGCATATGAAGAATCACAATTAATCAACACCACAAGGAAGTTTTTACCCTCGGTAAATATAATATTTGCTGCTTTGCACGTATCAAGTTCCAATAGACTGTATATTGGTGAACCAAAGATTTAAAAAAGTTAAATTAAAACACTACCACCTTCACTGAAATAGCATTCTAACAGAAGATAAAAGACTATTACTTATTATGTTTAAAGTTAAGCATTCATGAATGCAACATTTATTTATTAAAATACTCACCTTTACATCTCACACCACGCCACATAAGAGGGGAAAAGGGTTCACTTCATCTGGCACATTTTCCAAGGCTGGTACTGCTGAGGAGCCCTCCTCAAGTTGACCGTTGTGCTGACAACAGTATTGATTATGAAATTACATTTTCATTAGCAAATTACACTTATAATTTGGTGAAGAACTTAGAGCTACTCTAGTGCACATGAACATTGAACTCAACATGGATGGCACCAAAATGCACACCAAAGACAGTGTGGACCAAACAGTATCTAGACAAATATTTAACACTTTCAGCAGTCTATTCAACTATCTTAAGTCTTGCAGGTTGCAATCCAACAAGTTTGCAGCAACCATTTTCTTCACAAACAATCTGAATTACTTTAAACACATACATCCATATAAAAAGTC
>NW_025730823.1:0-1529 GCF_021292245.1 Micropterus dolomieu
CAGACAGTCAGACAGACAGAACACCTGCAGACAGACAGTACACCTGTAGACAGACAGAAAGACAGACAGAAAGTCCACCTGCAGACAGACAGACAGACAGTACACCTGCAGACAGACAGACAGACAGTACACCTGTAGACAGACAGTCCACCTGTAGACAGTCAGACAGACAGAAAGACAGACAGACAGTCCACCTGCAGACAGTCAGACAGACAGTCCACCTGCAGACAGACAGTCCACCTGCAGACAGACAGACAGACAGACAGACAGACAGACAGTCCACCTGTAGACAGACAGACAGACAGTCCACCTGTAGACAGACAGTCCACCTGCAGACAGACAGACAGATAGTCCAACTGCAGACAGACAGACAGATAGTCCACCTGCAGAGAGACAGACAGTCAGTACACCTGCAGACAGACAGACAGACAGTACACCTGCAGACAGACAGACAGACAGAAAGTCCACCTGTAGACAGTCATACAGACAGACAGAACACCTGTAGACAGTCAGACAGAAAGACAGTCCACCTGCAGACAGACAGACAGACAGAACACCTGTAGACAGACAGACAGTACACCTGTAGACAGACAGAGAGACAGACAGAACACCTGTAGACAGACAGACAGTCCACCTGTAGACAGTCAGACAGACAGACAGAACACCTATAGACAGTCAGACAGAAAGACAGTCCACCTGCAGACAGACAGACAGACAGAACACCTGTAGACAGACAGACAGTACACCTGTAGACAGACAGACAGACAGAACACCTGTAGACAGACAGACAGTCCACCTGTAGACAGACAGACAGACAGACAGTCCACCTGTAGACAGACAGACAGACAGACAGTCCACCTGCAGACAGACAGACAGACAGACAGAACACCTGTAGACAGACAGACAGACAGACAGACAGTACACCTGTAGACAGACAGACAGAACACCTGTAGACAGACAGACAGTACACCTGTAGACAGACAGACAGACAGAAAGACAGACAGACAGTCCACCTGCAGACAGACAGTACACCTGCAGACAGTCAGACAGTCAGACAGACAGAACACCTGCAGACAGACAGTACACCTGTAGACAGACAGACAGACAGACAGACAGTCCACCTGTAGACAGACAGACAGACAGACAGTCCACCTGTAGACAGACAGACAGACAGACAGTCCACCTGCACACAGACAGACAGACAGACAGAACACCTGTAGACAGACAGACAGACAGACAGACAGAACACCTGTAGTCAGACAGACAGACAGAACACCTGTAGTCAGACAGACAGACAGAACACCTGTAGACAGACAGACAGACAGACAGACAGTACACCTGTAGACAGACAGACAGAACACCTGTAGACAGACAGACAGTACACCTGTAGACAGACAGACAGACAGAAAGACAGACAGACAGTCCACCTGCAGACAGACAGTACACCTGCAGACAGTCAGACAGTCAGACAGACAGAACACCTGCAGACAGACAGTACACCTGTAGACAGACAGACAGACAGACAGACA
>NW_025730824.1:0-1001 GCF_021292245.1 Micropterus dolomieu
GTTGATCCTTTGAAGGCACAGATCTCAGTAGAAGTGTAAGTCACTCCCCAGCCATTCAGACTCTGTACCCCTGTAACACAGAGCACATCAGAACAACAGCCAAAATGAATCAAGTAGATCAAACTACTGATATGATTTGGGGAAAGGAAATCTGGACAAGCTTAATTATCTGACTGATTATCTGTAGTAATTCACATAAACAGTTCATAATCATGCATCTAACTAGAACTCACTGAATTTTATCATCACTGGGACAAAGGAATATTTGTTACTTCTGTGTGTTGCCTGAAAAGTGTATCTTACAAAAGTCCTCAAAACAGGAAATGTATTAAAACAATATCATGCACACTTTTCTGAGACAGAGCAGAAGTTCAGTGTGATGTAAAATCCAGTTGTTCTGTATCATTCTTTTGCTTTCTAAGTTCTAACAAACACAATGTGAGCGGCTTGATTTCCTCTTGTATTAGAAACTACATGGTAACTGCTATTCATCTGTGATCATCTGAAACGTCTCGGGTTACGTATGTAACCCTGGTTCCCCGAGAAGGGGAACGAGAGACTGCGTCGGTTACGACACTATGGGAATGCCTCTAGGCGAAGCAGGTCTGAACGTGAATGAAATCACTCCAATCCTATTGGCTTGTTGCTAGAACGGTAAGGTGTGACGGAATAACCGGAGGAGTATATAGCACACCTGTACACACTCATCATTAGCTTAAACTATGAAGCAGGCGCTTCAGGCGGGGAGAGAGGTGCGGCGGGCCCACGCAGTGTCTCGTTCCCCTTCTGTATCCTGGACGAGGGTGCAGGATAGCCCTAATATTCCCCGGGGCAAACTCCAGGCTTGCGGGGAAACCGAAAGCGCTTGGAGATCCCCCACCCTCCTCAGAGAGGTGATAGCAAGGAGAAAGGCCATCTTGAGGGTCAAGTGCTTAGCCTCAGCTGACTCCAGGGGTTTGAAGGGGGCCTCAGCCAACGCCCCAAGAACCACTGCCAGATCC
>NW_025730825.1:0-1547 GCF_021292245.1 Micropterus dolomieu
GAGAATTAATTTGATTATTTTAGGCACATATTCTGCCTGCAGCAGAGCAATTCTTGTGATCCAATCATACAATGGTGACTTGTGTACAATTAATAGAGGGTATTGTCAAGAGGCGAGCTTGTTTTCCGATAAGGTTGTTAGAAATTATTTTAATTAGTTCCAGTAAGGGAGCTGAACATACATGATTCATTGTGGATCCACACCACAGGAATGTCACATTTTTGTCACATGGTGGATCCGTGAAATTTATCAGTTTTGCATAAGCCTCCTTACAACAACAGACTTCACAACGTCAGGGCAGATAGCTGTGGGAGAGAATTGGCCCTCTATTGCATCGAGACACACATTTTAAGTAAACAAACTGTTATTCAAAGCTGCTGAAGAGTTCTAGCCTATATCTACTGAGAGCATGAAATCCAGACAGATGATGTCGATGGTATCTTGAAGCATGATTCTGTTCTAGTGTAAAATGTTTGTTTAGATTCACTGTTATGGCATTTAGGCTGTGGGTCCATGTGCTGGGAGGGATTATAAGAAACTCTTTGGTAAAGGCTGAGTGCTTCATGAGATTGTACAGTAGGACTATCGTCAGCTGAAATCACAAACTTATGTACACTATTATGTATGAAAGTTGGAAGAAGAAAAGTATAATGAAAAAGGGTTTGTTACACCTGACAGAATAGCTGCAGTATGTGTTTATATCTACTTGAAAAAGTATCATTACCTTTTTATGGGCGTATTGATATACTACATTGAAGCCCTATGTATACGGAATATAGATTTGTCTAATTTCCCTGACACATCAGAGGTTTTCTTGAGGTGCCCTGTGTTGACTTATTTATATATCATTGTTATTAACTCATAGGCTCAATAGATCAGGAAAATCTGTGAAAGAGGACATTCATCTTAAAGTGAGTATATATTTAGTTCATTTGAATTTGTGTCTGAACACAATTCTACCTATCATCCTAAAGACTTTGCAAAAGTACACCGAGGCATCTTGGGATGTTTTAGGGACTGCAACATGATTTCAAGTGACCAGGCAAAGTACTCCATTACCTGAGCAAGACTGAGTCATGAACCTTGCTGATACAGTGGGTACGGAAAGTATTCAGACCCCTTTAAATTTTTCACTCTTTCTTTCATTGCACTTCATTTTCCAAAAATCAAAAAAGTTCATTTTATTTCTCAGTAATGTACACTCAGCACCCCATCTTGACAGAAAAAAACAGAAATGTAGAAATTTTTGCAAATTTATTAAAAAAGAAAAACTGAAATATCACATGGTCATAAGTATTCAGACCCTTTGCCGTGACACTCATATTTAACTCAGGTGCTGTCTATTTCTTCTGATCATCCTTGAGATGGTTCTACACCTTCATTTGAGTCCAGCTGTGTTTGATTATACTGATTGGACTTGATTAGGAAAGCCACACACCTGTCTATATAAGACCTTACAGCTCACAGTGCATGTCAGAGCAAATGAGAATCATGAGGTCAAAGGAACTGCCTGAAGAGCTCAGAGACAGAATTGTGGCAAGGCACAG
>NW_025730826.1:0-1510 GCF_021292245.1 Micropterus dolomieu
TCCTCACTCCAAAGGTTAAAAACCCTTGCTTGTCCTCACAAAGATAGCTGTACAAACACACACACACACACACACACACACACACACACACACACACACACACACACACTAAGAGACCTTTGGATACATGCACATAGACTCATTACACTGCACTGTACACAGTTCTGATGGACAGGATGCAACAATTTTTAATTATTTATGGAATAGGGACAGTGAAAAAAAAAGAGAATTATTTCAACATCTGGACAAGGAGCCCGGCGCTGTTGTTTTGTTTCTTTTTCTCCTTCTCTGATCTTAGCAGTACCAAGGGGGACATATACACATGGCGAAGCAAAGTGATTTGGAAACGGATGGATTTGGGGATGCAAGTCTGCCCGGAGTTGGCTGACTGACAACAGGCCCATAAGTTGGAATCTGAGTACACTGGTTAAAACATTAAACTGTGACCTCATGTCTGAGGTGCAAATTGAATGAGAGTGTATAGCTATAGTGAACACAAAGTTTGATTTGATGTGTGAAATAATATTTACTAAAAAAAAGAAGCGCTTGGAAATATTAAACATGTTTTCTTTTTGTTCACTGCTGCAGGCTGGAGTGACCTGTACGCACCCACATTTTCAAAAAGATTGTGATGAAGGCCAACCAACAGAGCAACAGAGTGGTGGTAAATGCATTAATGCACCCGTGAGCACTGCAGGTTTCACAGTTTTACATCAAAGACTACACATTTCTCTGTTGGTGATTTGGCAAAGGTCTGTTTTTAAAATTTTTATATTTCCCACACGGCTGGTCGGTTTCCGTTCTGCAGTCCATCACACACAGCATGCTGAGATGACCATTGTGTTGCTAAAGCGGTTCGCCCACAATGGCCTCACACAAGGTTAGTCTGTCTGTCTCTAATTGCAATTCGAATAGACAGAATAACTTATCTGGGAATGCGATCACAATGAGAGTAAAGCTCTCTCTCCCAATGCATTCAAGCCTTTTCAACTATTCCAGAACCAATCACCATCATCATGATGATGATTTTATGGACAAGAGATCCTATTACTAAAAAAGATGAACAGAGAGATAAATCTCTCTCTCATGATTCATGGTAAACTAACACTGCACTTGGAGTCACGTGACGTGGTTGACGAGAATGGCTGCGTGAGGAGTAGCTGCGCCCATCCCAGCACGATATTAACTTTAAAACTTGACAAAGAGTCCAACTTTATGTGAGTTAACATATTAAAAGTTGAAGTTATATGACAATAATGCCAAACAATACCAGAAGTACCGCTAATCCTCCAAGAACGGGCTCGGGTGGAACGAAGGCTAACGAAGTGGCTAACGCTAGCCAAGCTAACCAAAAGAAACCGCAGCCTCATGACGAGCCCAACGCTGATGAACCGGACGCTAGCACCATCCCCGGTAATGTAGCCAAAGAGTTTGCTAAACTTACCGCATTAATCCTGGAAAAGTCAGACGCCCACGACAAGAAGCTGGAGGCTATATGGGTGACAACAAG
>NW_025730827.1:0-1609 GCF_021292245.1 Micropterus dolomieu
TTATTGTTTATTTAATTATGCATTGATTTGTCACCAGGGGGGCAGACACGGGGATGGGGGGGCACAAACAGACAGCACAGAGAAAGGACAACAAGAGAACGGGGAGGGGGGCAAACAAACAAACAAAGAGACGACCAGCCGAACAGCAACCAACAGCTGATATAGGAAGACAACTGAGAGAGAAATGAAAACAAGAAACAGTCAAGCACAATAAATAAAGAACACAGCACAGCCAGGAGAGCTGGAATCAGAACAATTCATTTAAATGATTAACTGAGAGAAAAGCATCAAGAATAATTCTACCAGGGACAACCTACATTTGTTTGTGTCTCTGTGTGTGTGTGTGTGTGTGTGTGTGTGTGTGTGTGTGTGTGTGTGTCTGTGTGTGTGTGTGTGTGTCTGTGTGTGTGTGTGTGTGCGTGCATAAGCCTGTTACAGAATGTAGTTTTTAGTGAGAGTGTGACGCCACAACTGTACTGCACCGACCCCAGAAACAGGCAGCCAAGAACCCCAGTAGCCAATAAGGGAGGGAGAAAAAATAACAAAACTACTGCGAACAACCAAACCGCCAAAACACAGAGATGTTGGGCTGAAGCAGCAGGTCTGTAAACACACAGATGATGAAAGGTCACATTCACCCTCCGTTCAACAAAATGGCCCCTGAAGAAGGAAGTGATGTCACAGGTCTGACACGGGGAACAAACATGGAGCAGAGCGATGACAGACTGTAAAAGGAGGGACTGGATCCACCTGGTGGGACGTCCCCAAACACAGAGACAGACAGACAGACAGGTTCCTCCAGGTGTGTCCTGTCAGGTGAAGCTTCCAGAAACAAGCCCACCTCTCTACACTTTAGGACATCACTGTCCTGGAGAACTTTACAGTTCAGTCCAATGGAAACCACTGAGACACTGAGACAGAGGAGAGGACACACTGGAGACATTACTGTCATACATGATGTCATACATGATGTCACTGATGGGCTTACCTGAGCAGGTGAGATCCAGGATGGAAGAAGAGGGAAATGATAGTGCACACTCCCTCAGAGCAGATCCAGACTGAACACAGTCAGGGAAGATCCACCACACAGGTCTGTCTGAGGACTCCTTTCTCTGTCCTACAGAAACAGCAGAGCCACAGTCCAGCTCTCTACAGACACCAGCTGCTGTCTTCAGGGTCCAGTCAGAGAGAGGATCACTCCCTGGTCTCCAGTCTCCCTGATGTTTCAGCTCCAGTGTTCCTGCACAGCGACTGGCTCCTCCCACCAACCTGACATCATCAGGCTCTGAACAGAAACCAGAGAGTCATCAGTAAAACAATAAAGTGAGTTTCATCAGAAGAGAAATGAACCAAATCAAAGCTGCAGCTCCTCTTCTACCTGAGCAGGTGAGTCCAACAGCTTTTCCAGGTGAGCAGGTGTTTCTAGCTGAGCCTGAGCTTCTACAGTCCAGGAGAGCAGACTCATGGCCTCCACACTGGAACTCTTTGGTCCACATCGGAGCCTCCACTTCTCCATAGAGCGCCCCCTGGAGGACTGAAGGAGCCCCACAGCCGAGCTCCCTACAGACCACCTCTGCATCCTGCTGGTCAAAGTCAGCTTCACACACTG
>NW_025730828.1:0-992 GCF_021292245.1 Micropterus dolomieu
TTTTATGAAATTAACACAAACTGTGAAACACAATTCTTATTGAATATTATGAAGATTATATTTATCCACCATTTAAAAATAGCATTAATAAAAGATTGACTTCTATTTGGCGATGGTGCAGTGAATAAGACACATGCCTTTAGTGTGAGAGACCCGGGTTCAATTCCCACTGTGACCCATCCACCATTGTGTCCCTGAGTAAGACACTTAACCCCTCGTTGCTCCAGAGGCGTGCGACCTCTGACATGTATAGCAATTGTAAGTTGCTTTGGATGAAAGCGTCAGCTAAATGAATAAATGCGAATGTACTTGACTGACACGTGAAAAGGTTGGTAACACTTTACATCACAGCCTGCAAAATACAGAGTAATTACTCCAGAGTTACAGTGTAATCTTTTATGTAGGTGTACGTACCAATAAATCTGATGTGATTTTATTTCAAATTTACAGTGTTAACAAACAGGTAAACCACATTGTTGCTTAATAATTTTAGAGTACCTCCTAGTGTATCAAGAGTTTACAACCTTAGTGTTCGCGGGTCAAATTTGTACCGATAATGAATTACGTTTCAGTCCAGTTTGAAAGACAGAAAGTTTTTATGGTGCTAACTACTTTATTTTCAGTCGGTGAGGTAAACAAGTTACAAAGTAATCTACTACGAATTTGTCCTTGCATGCGTGCAAATTGCTCCATGCAGAACCTTGCTGTATGACTTCGCATTGTAGCAACAGTTGA
This sequence comes from Micropterus dolomieu, assembly GCF_021292245.1. Taxonomy (NCBI): domain Eukaryota; kingdom Metazoa; phylum Chordata; class Actinopteri; order Centrarchiformes; family Centrarchidae; genus Micropterus; species Micropterus dolomieu. The sequence goes on from NW_025730828.1 coordinate 736, forward strand.
GACTGGTTCAACTTTTTTCCAGAGAACATGCAAACTCCACACAGAGGGTTCAAACCCAGGACCTTCTTGCTGTGAGGCCACAGTGCTATCCACTGAACCACTATGTCGCCTTTTCTTTATAGTAACGAGAAGCATATCAAGGGGGAATCACTGCTAAGATTAGCAAGTTAGGCTACCTAGACACCTAGGTACTCCCCAAATGTTAAATATTGTATAGCGACCGACAGTTTAAAACACTAACATATGACAGCTAACAC
>NW_025730829.1:0-1220 GCF_021292245.1 Micropterus dolomieu
GGAATAAAGAAATGTGTGTTGTGTGATTCTGCTGCTAAACTAAAGACTTCACTGCTTTTTCATTTTCATGACATTAAAGGCTTTTTGTAAAAGAAAGAACTCAGGTTTCACTTTAAAAAACTTTAAATTTGTGAATATAACATAGAATAACGGTCAGTAAAATAAAGAGTGCAGTGATTTTAGTAACAATTCACACAAAAGCAAATCAAGGGAAAGGTACAAAAGGCACAATATGAGGTAAAAGGCGGATCTGATACCTGCTGAGATTAGCTGGGAGGCTTCAGAACAGAAAACCTCAATGTCCCAGCAGACCAAACGTTCGTTCCTTCAATTAACTTAAATTGTCCGATTTCAAACAGATTTCCTCCTTAGAGGTCAAACACAGGAGGTTCCAACATATAATCCACCTAATAGTGTCATGTTCCTGTGTCCTCTGGCCCCCCTGTGTTACAGAGGCCCCTAAAGTCTCACCTGTTCTGCATATCTTCCCCACTCCCCTTTTAAAATAGGTCAATAATGCAAACAATAGTGAAAGAGATAATATAATAAATGATAGTCCAAACTACAATCCATGGTTCTGTCTCAGGCCTCTGATTTAACAAACAGTTTTTTAACATGTGAAGGAACCAGGAGTTTTTAAAAGATCACTTACAGGCAGAAATAACTTCATACAGTGTTTTCTAATCTGGTAATGGATTAATTGTCTCTTGGAAAAAAAAACAAACAGAGTCCCTGATTAGAAATTTCTGAGAACAGTTTAAAGATTTAAAGTCCAGACGAAAGACCGAGCAGCTTTTAGAGATGAGAAACATAAAGATCACCACAGTCAGTAGGATTCATCTTCTGGGAACCATGAAGGTCTGAACCACATTTCATGACCTGGACCAAAGTGGTGGAGGGACCGGAGCCGACATCACCGTCCCTGGAGCCAAAGGAAAGACTGAGACAGTTCAAGGACCTCCAGGCCCTCAGCTCAGGATCATAGAGGACTTCAGTTCAGTCCTCATGAGGCACCATGAACTTTTTCAGTCCAGAGACAGAAGCAGGGGGTTATGGGACGAAGAACCACCAGCTGATGAACGGTACATATTTAACAAATAATCCAACTATCATGTTAAAACTGTAAACTGATGAACATGTGAGCGATGTTATCAGGTAGCTGGTTACGATAAACAACACCTGAAAGTCTTCTTCATGGATTACATTTATACAGCCATTTA
>NW_025730830.1:0-4044 GCF_021292245.1 Micropterus dolomieu
CCTGTCTGATCTCTGTGTTCAGTTTGCAGAGAACTATGGAAACGTTTTCAGCCTTCGGCTGTTCGGTGGACGGATTGTGGTGATTAATGGCTACAAGCTTGTAAGAGAAGCCCTGGTCCACAAAGGAGAGGACTACATAGATCGCCCCATCATACCAATGGCAGAAGCATTAAATGGGAACAGAGGTCTGTGTTGTATTTTATTTAAAAGTTGCTAGTTAGGATTTAGGTAGTAGCATCAGACTGACACCATATTAGGTTAGCTAGTTGTTAGTTTTACTCATTTCCAGTTACCTCCGATGTAATGCTGTTTGTGTTTCCAAAAGGTCTGGTGGCATCAAATGGCAATCCATGGAAGCAGCAGAGGAGATTTGCTCTTCATACACTCAGAAACTTTGGTGTGGGCAAGAAGAGCCTGGAGCCATCCATCCAGCAGGAGTGCCAATATCTCACTGAAGCTTTTGCCCTTCAGCAAGGCAACAAACAAATCTTATTTTTCAACAAGCAACAACTAATCAACTAATCCATAACTAGTTACAGGGCAGTATGCTTTTTCACCATGACACAGTCTTTTTTTATGTTTAGTACATGTTCCCTTTCCCTTCAACTTCACTCCATCTTTGCCACACAGAGGCATGCAGCAACACCGTGGAGCACTGAACGATGCACTTTAGACGTTAGTTTGTTTCAGTTTGGCAGTGGCTGACACTGTAAATGTATCTGATAAACCAGCCTGTTAATCATCCATAATTATAATCAATATGTCATAGTACTCTTCTTCTGCCTGTGGCTCATCACACAGTTCATGTTTTGACTTTGCGTTCTTTTATTTTTTACAAAGTTTCTGTGTGTTTTCTCTACATTTCCTCTTTCTTTTACAGGCAAGCCTTTTGATGCCCAATCACTGATTACCAGTGCTGTGTCCAACATCATCTGCTGCCTGGTGTTTGGTGATCGCTTTGAATACACTGACAAGCAGTACCAGGGTATTCTTCAGAAGTTGAATGAAATAATGTACTTACAGGGAAGTTTGTGGACACAGGTGAGCCTCCTGCAGCGCATATGAATCTTTTTCTTAATCAGAATTTATCCATGCAGACCACAAAAGTCAGTGATGTGTTTTATTAACTATTTTGTAAAAGGGTTCAAGAACAACACAATGAATGAAACTAACATAAAATGCATTAAATTAGATAAAAATGTGCAGCAGTACTCAGATAGTAAAGTAAAAGTATGAATACAACTATTTAAAAATACTCTATTACAAGTAAAAGTCCTGAATTAAACCTCTATTTAAATCTTAAGTGCGGGACTTTTACATATAAATAAACGTCCGTTACATTCAAGCCCAAACGATTTCACACAATGCTTATTAAGACTGATGCTACCAGGTAAATCTCTCTGTATTCGCAGTATACAGGAGTTTTTAAATCTGGTGTCTGTGACGCCATTCCCCTGCTGGTGAAGTCAGTATGGCAGAGCCTATATGTCAGAAACATGTGGGACAGTGTTGTGTTGTTATCAAGGCTACACACAAAAAACTGAGGTCACTAGAGTGCACACACATTGGAACACATTTGGCTGACTCAAGGGATCAAGACAAGTTAGCACAGGTACAAACTATGCACACATAACAGGGGAGACATCGAGGCACAGGTGGAGCACATTAGAGCGGGGACAGGTAATCACATAGGGCAGGAGGGTAGACAAAGACCTGGAAAGAGACAAGACGATAAATTTCAGGAAGTGGTTGCAGACATAAAACTGGACACATAACCTAACTGCAGAAGCTGGGCATGACAGTAGCTGCTCTCACTGAAGTACAAAAGTTTTATAAGCAAAATGTACCAAGAATTAATTTAAGTAAAAAGTACTCTTGCAAATATGGAATATGGATGCCATTTCTGTCGATATTAAATAAATAACATAAATACATAGGCTTATGAAATAAATCCTGTTGATAAATCATTATTTAAAAAGATCACAGATCCTTCAATCATGTTATGAGTGTTTTCAATGCATAGTTTTTCCACCAGAGGTCACTCTGCAACTCCCCTGTGTTGCACAGGTGTTTGAAAAGCCACAAATCCACCACAAAACACAGCAATCAGCTGACATAATCAGCTGTACTATTGTTTAAAGTACTATTTATTTATTTTTAAACTGCATTATGTCATGTTATCTTGGTGAGGTCTCATAACTAAATAAATTTTAGGGATAATCTGATGTTATGTGTTTCTGAAATGAAGGGAATAAAACGAATATTGTCTCATTTATTGGAGTATTAGATTTTAAAATTCTCAAATATCAAAATCCCATATTGGTCGGGCTCTAATCCTCCATCACAGTATACGAAATGTTATATTGCAATATTGATTTATTGTGATTTACATCTGTTTTTTTGACAAATCCAGCAAACAAATTAGTTTTGCCACGTTTGCCGCGGCCTCCAGCTGAGGTTGTGAACTACTGCCTGATTCTCTGATGATCTGGTAACTGTCATCATGCTCTGTAGGTTTATAACACATATCCCTGGCTGATGAAGTGGGTGCCCGGACCTCACCAGAGGATATTCACTCTGACACAAAACTTAGATGACTTTGTAGAGATCAAGATTAAAGAACACAGAGAAAGCCTTGACCCGTCCTCACCGAGAGACTACATCCACTGCTTCCTCGCAGAGATGGGAGAGGCGAGTGTTTGCATTGTGTTTGTTTTCTTTGTTGTTGTTTGTTTGCTCTCTAATGAAATATGTCAGCTGATACTAGAAACTGCATTTTGTGTTTAGTTGATAGAAGGAGGACACAGATTCTGGTTTTGATTTAAAAAATCTGGCTGTTTGCACTCTGGACCTGTTTGGTGCTGGAACTGAAACTACTACCACAACTTTACACTGGGGACTGCTATTCATGATGTACTACCCTGACATACAAGGTGTGTGTGTGTGTGAGTGTGTGTGTGTTTGTGTGTGTGTGAGTAATATCTGTGCTGCCTCATGCCGCTTGTATTATAAGCATCTTGCCATGATCTTAAAGGATCAGGGGTCCCTCACAGGTCAGTCCTGTGTTGGGAAAGGAAGTGTGTGGGATGTATTGCATGCAGTGCTTCTTTGCTGCCAACTCAACAATCATGGTCAAAAATCAACAATGGTTTTCAACCCAGTCGTTTCAGCTACGTGAAGATATCTTTAATATAAAGACCAACTTTTATATTCTCTAAAAACCAAATCTGCAAGCAAATTTTATACTACATTTATATTAACTGAATAACCAATAACTGTCTGTAAGGTTAGAAGTTTGTTTGAAAATAATCAGAAAAAAATGGAAAATAGATTATTTTATATTAACATGTAGGTTAAAACCACTGTTGCACTTTGGTGCAGACATTTTACACCTGACAATTTCACAAAACAATCAACAACCATTTAGTAGCTGTTCTTGAGCTTTTGGTCATTTCACATGATCTTAATCAGCCCAGTTGATGTGCAATGATTTCCTTTTTATTTATTTTTTTGGTGCATTTTTATATTTGAGATTCAGTGATATGATTGTTGTATTATTTTTATATAATATTTTCAGTTATTATGATTCGTTCCTTAGCTGCTGTTTCCAAGGTTGAGAATTAACCTTGTAATTTGCTTATTTTATCCCAGAAGTACAAAAAAACAGTTTGAATTACAGTTTTCATTAATTGCATTTCCTCAAGGCACCACTATCATGCCCACGCTGAACTCAGTTCTACATGATGAGTCGATGTGGGAAACTCCACACACCTTCAACCCTCAACATTTTCTGGACCAGGACGGCAAATTTAGGAAGAGAGAGGCCTTCCTTCCTTTTTCAGCAGGTTAGTCAGTAGTTACAAGCCTCTGAAACTCAGTAATTTGTAGTTTAAACCAGTTGATTTCCTGTCTAACTGATTACCATAGTAGGGAGGGGATCAGGCTCCATGTCGTACTGTATTCTGTGGTTGTTTCACACTCTGAGCTGCAGCGATATTATATGATCAAAGTGAATCTCTTAAAAATTGTGTGAATATAACTCAT
>NW_025730831.1:0-1039 GCF_021292245.1 Micropterus dolomieu
GGCGGGTGACAGACTCTTGAGTGAAGAAAGAGGCGGGAGAGGAAGATCAAACGCCAATAAAGTCGACATATTTCCGCTTGGTTTTAGCAGAGCGAAGATTTGTACTTGCTACTTACTAATTTATCTTAAAGTATCAATAACTCAGTGAAATCAATCAATAAAATAATTTCTTTTCAGGGCTTTGTGACGGGCGGGAAGGACGGCGTGGTGGAGCTATGGGACGACATGTTTGACCGCTGCCTGAAGACTTACGCCATCAAGAGAGCAGCACTGTCCCCGGGCTCCAAAGGTACGCACAACTATCACCACCACATGCCTCACCTCAACCTCCGTTCGGCCTCAGCTCAGCTTAACCTCAGCCTAACCTCAGCCTTACCTCAGCCTAACCTCGGCCTTACCTCAGCCTAACCTCGGCCTTACCTTAGCTTCTTCCTCAGCCTAACCTCAGCCTAACCTCAGCCTAACCTCAGCCTAACCTCGGCCTTACCTCGGCCTTACCTCAGCCTTACCTTAGCTTCTTCCTCAGCCTAACCTCAGCCTAACCTCAGCCTAACCTCGGCCTAACCTCGGCCTTACCTCAGCCTAACCTCTGCCTTACCTCAGCTTAACTTTAGCTTCTTCCTCAGCCTAACCTCAGCCTAACCTCAGCCTAACCTCAGCCTTACTTTAGCTTCTTCCTCAGCCTAACCTTGGCCTTACCTCAGCCTTACCTCAGCCTTACCTCAGCCTAACCTCAGCCTAACCTCGGCCTTACTTTAGCTTCTTCCTCAGCCTAACCTCAGCCTTACCTCAGCCTAACCTCGGCCTTACCGTAGCTTCTTCCTCAGCCTAACCTCAGCCTTACTTTAGCTTCTTCCTCAGCCTAACCTCAGCCTTACTTTAGCTTCTTCCTCAGCCTAACCTCAGCTTAACCTCAGCTTAACCTCAGCCTCACCGTAGCCTCTTCCTCAGCCTAACCTCAGCCTTACTTTAGCTTCTTCCTCAGCCTAACCTCAGCCTTACTTTAGCTTCTTCCTCAGCCTAACCTCAGCCTTACTTT
>NW_025730832.1:0-1303 GCF_021292245.1 Micropterus dolomieu
GGAGGGAGGAGGAGGGGAGGAGAGGAGGGAGGAGGAGGGGAGGAGAGTAAGAGGAGGGAGGAGGAGGAGGAGGGGAGGAGAGTAAGAGGAGGGAGGAGGAGGAGGAGAGGAGGGAGGAGGAGGGGAGGAGGGAGGAGGAGGGGAGAGGTCTGTCAACAGGATTAAAAGATTACAGTCTCAGTTAATCTCTCGCCCCACGTGGCGAGGGGGATGATGATGTCACACTTGGCAGCCAGTCATCACACACACACAGTAACTGAAATGAGTCTGACCTTTGACCCTGACTCTTATAATAGCTCTGACACCGACTCTAACTGGAGCCCCGACCTTTGACCCTGAGCAAAGGGTTACCGTGGAGAAATGCAGCAGAGCGTGAACACTAGAACCAGCCAATGAGAGAGCCCGATCAGCACCGATCAGATCGATCAGCTGCACAAGTGATTCACACGGTCGCCGGGATCGCCAAGGATCCTCAGCTCTTCCTCAACCCCGACGCTAAACGCCAGACTCTCGCCGTAACAGTGACGACCAAAGTCTTAACCCCCACGCGAACGAGGACCGTGCTGAACACTGAGAGACGAAAGTCTTCGCGGACGAGCGAGACAGCGAGCGAGGACCATGCTGACCTCTGAGAGACGAACGCTGCAGGACATTTAACAATCACTGTGTGTCTCTGTGTGTCTCTGTGTGTGTGTGTGTCTGTGTGTGTGTGTGTGTCTCTGTGTGTCTGTGTGTGTGTGTGTGTGTGTGTCTCTGTGTGTCTCTGTGTGTCTCTGTGTCTCTGTGTGTGTGTGTGTCTCTGTGTCTCTGTGTGTCTCTGTGTGTGTGTGTGTCTCTGTGTGTCTCTGTGTCTCTGTGTGTGTGTCTCTGTGCGTCTCTGTGTGTCTCTGTGTCTCTGTGCATCTCTGTGTGTCTCTGTGTGTGTGTCTCTGTGCGTCTCTGTGTGTCTCTGTGTCTCTGTGTGTGTGTCTCTGTGCGTCTCTGTGTGTCTCTGTGTCTCTGTGTGTGTCTCTGTGCGTCTCTGTGTGTCTCTGTGTCTCTGTGTGTGTGTGTGTGTCTCTGTGTGTCTCTGTGTGTCTCTGTGTGTCTCTGTGTGTCTGTGTGTGTCTCTGTGCGTCTCTGTGCGTCTCTGTGTCTCTGTGTCTGTGTGTGTGTCTCTGTGTGTCTCTGTGCGTCTCTGTGTGTCTCTATGTGTCTCTGTGTCTCTGTGTCTCTGTGTGTCTCTGTGTCTGTGTGTCTGTGTGTCTCTGTGTGTCTGTGTGTCTCTGTGTGTCTGTGTGTGTGTGTCTCTGTGCGTCTCTGT
>NW_025730832.1:1323-4516 GCF_021292245.1 Micropterus dolomieu
GTGTGTGTCTGTGTGTGTGTGTGTGTCTCTGTGTGTCTCTGTGTGTCTCTGTGTGTGTGTGTGTCTGTGTGTGTGTGTGTGTCTCTGTGTGTCTGTGTGTGTGTGTGTGTCTCTGTGTGTCTGTGTGTGTGTGTGTGTGTGTCTCTGTGTGTCTGTGTGTGTCTCTGTGTGTCTCTGTGTCTCTCTGTGTGTGTCTCTGTGTGTCTCTGTGCGTCTCTGTGTGTCTCTGTGTCTCTGTGCGTCTCTGTGTGTCTCTGTGCGTCTCTGTGTGTCTCTGTGTCTCTGTGTGTGTGTCTCTGTGCGTCTCTGTGTGTCTCTGTGTCTCTGTGCTTCTCTGTGTGTCTCTGTGTCTCTGTGTGTGTCTCTGTGCGTCTCTGTGTGTCTCTGTGTCTCTGTGTGTGTGTGTGTGTCTCTGTGTGTCTCTGTGTGTGTGTGTGTGTCTGTGTGTCTCTGTGTGTCTGTGTGTCTCTGTGTGTCTGTGTGTGTGTGTCTCTGTGTGTCTCTGTGTGTCTCTGTGTGTGTGTGTGTGTCTCTGTGTGTCTCTGTGTGTCTCTGTGTGTCTGTGTGTGTCTCTGTGTGTCTCTGTGCGTCTCTGTGTCTCTGTGTCTGTGTGTGTGTCTCTGTGTGTCTCTGTGCGTCTCTGTGTGTCTCTGTGTGTCTCTGTGTCTCTGTGTCTCTGTGTGTCTCTGTGTCTGTGTGTCTGTGTGTCTCTGTGTGTCTCTGTGTGTCTGTGTGTCTCTGTGTGTCTGTGTGTCTCTGTGTGTCTCTGTGTCTGTGTGTGTGTGTGTCTCTGTGTGTGTGTGTGTGTGTCTCTGTGTGTGCGTCTGTGTGTCTCTGTGTGTCTCTGTGCGTGTGTGTGTGTGTCTGTGTGTGTGTGTGTCTGTGTGTCTCTGTGTGTCTGTGTGTCTCTGTGTGTCTCTGTGTCTCTGTGTGTGTGTGTGTGTGTGTGTCTCTGTGCGTCTCTGTGCGTCTCTGTGTGTCTCTGTGTCTCTGTGTGTGTCTGTGTGTGTCTGTGTGTCTGTGTGTCTGTGTGTGTCTCTGTGTGTCTGTGTGTCTCTGTGTGTCTGTGTGTCTGTGTGTGTCTCTGTGTGTCTGTGTGTCTCTGTGTGTCTGTGTGTCTGTGTGTGTCTGTGTGTGTCTCTGTGTGTCTCTGTGTGTCTGTGTGTCTGTGTGTGTCTCTGTGTGTCTGTGTGTCTCTGTGTGTCTCTGTGTGTCTGTGTGTCTCTGTGTGTCTCTGTGTGTCTCTGTGTCTGTGTGTGTCTCTGTGTCTGTGTGTGTCTCTGTGTGTCTGTGTGTCTCTGTGTCTGTGTGTGTCTCTGTGTGTCTGTGTGTCTCTGTGTGTCTCTGTGTCTGTGTGTGTCTGTGTGTGTCTGTGTGTGTCTGTGTGTGTCTCTGTGTGTCTCTGTGTCTCTCTGTGTCTCTGTGTGTCTGTGTGTCTCTGTGTGTCTCTGTGTCTGTGTGTGTCTCTGTGTCTCTGTTTGTCTCTGTGTGTCTCTGTGTGTCTCTGTGTGTCTGTGTGTCTCTGTGTGTCTCTGTGTGTGTCTCTGTGTCTGTGTGTCTCTGTGTGTCTGTGTGTCTCTGTGTGTCTGTGTGTCTCTGTGTGTCTCTGTGTGTCTCTGTGTCTGTGTGTGTCTCTGTGTCTGTGTGTGTCTCTGTGTCTGTGTGTGTCTCTCTGTGTCTGTGTGTCTCTGTGTCTGTGTGTGTCTCTGTGTCTGTGTGTCTCTGTGTCTGTGTGTGTCTCTGTGTCTCTGTGTCTGTGTGTGTCTGTGTGTCTCTGTGTGTCTGTGTGTCTCTGTGTGTCTGTGTGTCTCTGTGTGTCTCTGTGTCTCTGTGTGTCTCTGTGTGTCTCTGTGTCTGTGTGTGTCTGTGTGTCTCTGTGTGTCTCTGTGTCTGTGTGTGTCTCTGTGTGTCTGTGTGTCTGTGTGTGTCTCTGTGTGTGTGTGTGTCTGTGTGTGTCTCTGTGTGTCTCTGTGTGTCTCTGTGTCTCTGTGTGTCTGTGTGTCTCTGTGTGTCTCTGTGTGTGTGTGTGTCTCTGTGTGTCTCTGTGTGTCTGTGTGTCTCTGTGTGTCTCTGTGTCTCTGTGTGTCTGTGTGTCTGTGTGTCTGTGTGTGTCTCTGTGTCTCTGTGTGTCTGTGTGTCTCTGTGTGTCTCTGTGTGTGTGTGTGTCTGTGTGTGTCTGTGTGTGTCTCTGTGTCTCTGTGTGTCTGTGTGTCTGTGTGTGTCTGTGTGTGTCTCTGTGTGTCTGTGTGTGTCTCTGTGTGTCTCTGTGTGTCTCTGTGTCTGTGTGTGTCTCTGTGTCTCTGTGTGTGTCTGTGTGTGTCTCTGTGTCTCTGTGTGTCTGTGTGTCTGTGTGTGTCTCTGTGTCTGTGTGTGTCTCTGTGTCTCTGTGTCTGTGTGTGTCTGTGTGTCTGTGTGTGTCTGTGTGTGTCTCTGTGTGTCTGTGTGTCTCTGTGTGTCTGTGTGTCTCTGTGTGTCTCTGTGTGTCTGTGTGTGTCTCTGTGTGTCTCTGTGTGTCTCTGTGTCTGTGTGTGTCTCTGTGTCTCTGTGTGTGTCTGTGTGTCTCTGTGTCTCTGTGTGTCTCTGTGTGTCTCTGTGTCTGTGTGTGTCTCTGTGTCTGTGTGTGTCTCTGTGTGTCTCTGTGTGTGTCTGTGTGTCTGTGTGTGTCTCTGTGTGTCTCTGTGTCTGTGTGTGTCTGTGTGTGTCTCTGTGTGTCTCTGTGTGTCTCTGTGTCTGTGTGTCTCTGTGTGTCTCTGTGTGTCTCTGTGTCTCTGTGTCTCTGTGTGTCTCTGTGTCTGTGTGTGTCTCTGTGTGTCTCTGTGTGTCTGTGTGTCTCTGTGTGTCTCTGTGTTTGTCTCTGTGTGTCTGTGTGTCTCTGTGTGTGTCTCTGTGTGTCTCTGTGTGTCTGTGTGTGTCTGTGTGTCTGTGTGTCTCTGTGTGTCTCTGTGTGTCTCTGTGTGTGTCTCTGTGTGTCTGTGTGTCTCTGTGTGTGTCTGTGTCTCTGTGTGTCTGTGTGTCTCTGTGTGTCTCTGTGTCTCTGTGTGTCTGTGTGTCTGTGTGTGTCTCTGTGTGTCTCTGTGTGTCTCTGTGTCTCTGTGTGTCTGTGTGTCTGTGTGTGTCTCTGTGTGTCTCTGTGTCTCTGTGTGTCTCTGTGTGTCTCTGTGTGTCTCTGTGTCTCTGTGTGTGTCTGTGTGTC
>NW_025730833.1:0-1714 GCF_021292245.1 Micropterus dolomieu
CTAGTAAGAGCTAAAATGGTCTACTAGTAGTACTAGTTGCACTAAATGCAAATCATGGAACCTTCCTATTGGCTGGCCAGTTTGAATTTCCTGCCGCCAAAATTTAACCCTTTAAAGCCTGATCAATTTTCAGTGTTGTTAACTGCCAGCTCTTTGCTTAATATATATGCAGAATAAAGTCTGAAAATGCATATTTACATCAATGTTTTATCAAAAGAAATACTGGGAGAGGGAATATCCACCCTGTGATTCAAAATAAATGCCTTTTAAAGATGTAATTATTTATTTACATTCACATACAGCTGAACAATGAGCAGGCCTTCAGCAGAAAAATAAACTACCAGGTTCACTTTTATCAAAGTTTATTATGAAATAGCAACATTGGCACAGTCTTTCATGTTGATGTTTATATAACCATAAGTAATGTGTATGGATCTGTTTTTAATGGCTCATCGTTATGATTTACAGCATATAATGTTGACCCAGACTCCTCTAGCTGTCTACTGAATGACTAACACACCCATGAGACACTAGCTCTACCAATATAAGGTCCTGAAGGAATATTATAACATTGCATGTCATGGTGACCTCAGTTGCATCCAAAACAACCACAACAAATGTGTGTAAAATGTTTCTGCTTACACATATATGTTTAATACTACTAAAACAGGCTGGGGTCAATCTGACCCCAAAGAACACCGATGGGTACAAAATGTGTAGAGGACATTAAAAACATATCATCATGTTCATTTTGTGTTTACCCAGTTGTACAGATTATACCCCCCCCTAAATATGGAGCAACAAAAATTATGACAGAATTTGACACATTGAATGGTGTCAAATTGCAATCTGCAAACAGGGTTTCTCTGTGACCCTAACCTGTTCACTTACAGGTTTTCTTCAACAGACCCAGAGTTTCTCTTACAGAGCCAGACATGCTGTTTCATTGCATCATTCAGTCCCTATCAAAGCTCACCCAAAGACTATCTAAAGGTTTTCTGTGAGCAGCAGTTTTTGACCCCGCGTTCAAATAGAGATTCAGAGATTATTTTATTTTTAATAGATATATATATATATATATATTTTTTTTTTTTTAAACTCACACACACGCTTACCGTTTTATTTATTTATTTAAATTATATATATATATATATATATATATTTATTTTTTTAACAGACACACACACACAGGCTGTTTTGTTTATTTTATTTGTAATATATTTTTTTTTAACAAACACACACACAAACGCTTACTGTTTTATTTATTTATTTAATTAAAAGGTTTTATATTTTCTTTAACACAAACACACATCCGCTTTCATTACTTTACACTTTAATTACTACTGCTAACTGCCTGGGAGCGTCTGCTTATCAAAGCTTCTACACCTTTCCAAATCCCAAAGAGCCTCTTGTGGCCAGTAAAAGCATCTCGTGCAGTTCCTCCTCTTGACTGACGCCTCTCGGCAGGTACAGGCACATCGTGCAGGTAGATGCGTAGGGCAAACGGCGCAGGCCTGCCTCCTGTTCATAGAAGTCGATGGAGGGCTTCCTGGGAAAGCCCAGGGGAGGAACCTCGTCTGCTCCAGTGGTGAAAATCAGAAGGTCTTCGAATTTGAGGTCAGTCACTTTGTCTATCAGAAGAAAACGTAAGCATCTAAGTGACATTTTCATTTTTAAAATGTCAAACTTTACAAGATCAGAACTGTATTTCCTT
>NW_025730834.1:0-1329 GCF_021292245.1 Micropterus dolomieu
TGTTTGATTCTATGCAAACTCAGTGACCTTCCTTGTTACTCAGCTATAAAAACTTCCCATCAGGCTGTCAGTGGAGTTCACAGCACGTCACTTTCAACATAAACCATGTTTTCTGTAGCTCTGCTGCTGCTGTTGGCAGCTGGATGTGAGTCTCTCTGGATTTGTCAAAGTCAGCAGTTCTTCTTTTGCAGTATAACTTGATCATTTGTTACAAAACATTTTCTTTTTTTAACAGGTGTGAAGTGTGAACAGTTGACACAGCCAGCCTCTGTGACTGTGCAGCCAGGTCAACGTCTGACCATCACCTGTCAGGTCTCTTATTCTCTTGGCAGCTACTACACAGCTTGGATCAGACAGCCTGCAGGGAAAGGACTGGAGTGGATTGGAATGAAATATACTGGAGGTTCATACTACAAAGATTCACTAAAGAACAAGTTCAGTATCGAATTAGACTCTTCCAGCAACACAGTGACTCTAAACGAACACCAACACCAGTTCACTGTTACAGAGGGAAACAGTCTTTAGAGTTTTATTATACAATAAAAAAATCTAATTAACATAATTTAAATTGACTGCAACTGTTTTTTCATTCTAATTGTGACATTGCAATCACTGATAAGTACACTCACCTAAAGGATTATTAGGAACACCTGTTCAATTTCTCATCAATGCAATTATCTAATCAACCAATCACATGGCAGTTGCTTCAATGCATTTAGGGGTGTGGTCCTGGTCAAGACAATCTCCTGAACTCCAAACTGAATATCAGAATGGGAAAGAAAAGTGATTTAAGCAATTTTGAGCGTGGCATGGTTGTTGGTGCCAGACGGGCCGGTCTGAGTATTTCACAGTCTGCTCAGTTACTGGGATTTTCACGCACAACCATTTCTAGGGTTTAGAAAGAATGGTGTGAAAAGGGAAAAACATCCAGTATGCGGCAGTCCTGTGGGCGAAAATGCCTTGTTGATGCTAGAGGTCAGAGGAGAATGGGCCGACTGATTCAAGCTGATAGAAGAGCAACTTTGACTGAAATAACCACTCGTTACAACCGAGGTATGCAGCAAAGCATTTGTGAAGCCACAACACGCACAACCTTGAGGCGGATGGGCTACAACAGCAGAAGACCCCGCCGGGTACCACTCATCTCCACTACAAATAGGGAAAAGAGGCTACAATTTGCAAGAGCTCACCAAAATTGGACAATTGAAGACTGGAAAAATGTTGCCTGGTTTGATGAGTCTCGATTTCTGTTGAGACATTCAGATGGTAGAGTCAGAATGTGGCGTAAACAGAATGAGAACATGGATCCATCATGCCTTGTTACCACAG
>NW_025730835.1:0-1058 GCF_021292245.1 Micropterus dolomieu
ACCAGGTAGTTCAACCGTCTCGCTTTCTTTTCTCCAAGTAATGTCCAGTTTTGTCTGTTTTTTATATAAATATGAAGTCGTAGTCCGACAGAGCTAACGACGCTAACAACAACACTGGAACCGGATGTGAAGCTAGCTGCTGAGAAGCTCCAGTGAAGATAAATCAACGTTGAAATCCCAAAAACTAAAGTAAAGTAAGTAAAACTAAAGTAAAAGCTAATTTAATAAAAGCAGTTTACTCCGAGCTCCTCCCGCGAGTAAACGCAGTCAGAGCAGAATTCGACCGACTACAGAGGTTCATTTGTCCAAAGGCTGCAGCGCTGCTCCCTGCTCCTCTTCTCCAAGTTTAGCAGCTCTCAGCCGGCCAGCAGATTTTCAATCCCCTGCTCTGCCCGGCCCTCTTCACACATCGCTCTGAAGCCTCGGTGACGTACGGACAATCTCAACAGTGATAGGCTGTCGCGACTCAGCGTCATGCGACTTCTTCAATATTCAACTCATTCATTCCTTCGCGTCACCCGACAGGAAATCTCGTCTCTCCGCGTCTTTGCATTGACTTTGTATGTAAACTCACCGCCCCGAACGCTCGCTTCACTTTTGGTCAGAAAGCACCACAACACTTCCTCCCTCTACTCTGTTAATCACTCCGTTTACTCGCTACCCGATCACGCACTCTTTCTCCTGATGCTGCTGCTTCTTCTTCTTCTTCTTCTTCTTCTTGGCGACCTCCAACCAGATGGAGCATTATCGCCACCTACTGTATCCTAGTTACATCTGCTTAAATCCTTGTGTTCAGTCCAGTTTGTTGTAGAAAAGATGAGATGTGTTTAAACTAGTGGTGGGCCGTTATCGGCGTTAACGTGAGACTCTTATCAGGCGATAAAAAAAATATCTCTGGGTCTATAGGGGAGAGCCGGGACGATTGAACCGCGGGACGAATGAAACGCAGCGATTTGTCTGATATGCCAAACTACCTCAGCACATACAGTCCACAGAACTTAACAGTACAGGGAAAATTCAGGTGGAGACGTCACACTTTCACAGAGTTATAGGAAAGA
>NW_025730836.1:0-1101 GCF_021292245.1 Micropterus dolomieu
CAAACTCCGTGTTTCTCAGCGACAGCCGAGAAACCTGACTGATCTAGAGAAGATCTGTGTGGAGGAGTGGGCCAAAATCCCTCCTGCAGTGTGTGCAAACCTGGTGAAAAACTACAGGAAACGTTTGACCTCTGTAATTGCAAACAAAGGCTACTGTACCAAATATTAACATTGATTTTCTCAGGTGTTCAAATACTTATTTGCAGCTGTATCATACCAATAAATAGTTTAAAAAAATCATACATTGTGTTTTCTGGATTTTGTCTTTTAGATTATGTCTCTCACAGTGGACATGCACCTACGATGACAATTTCAGACCCCTCCATGATTTCTAAGTGGGAGAACTTGCAAAATAGCAGGGTGTTCAAATACTTATTTTCCTCACTGTATATGAACGGGCGGTCAAGCAACAAACAGCACCATAAATTACATTTACTACAATAACAATTGTGACATTGTTACCCAAGTTATAGCCCCCAGCCCTTCGCAAGATGCTGATGAATCTCTTCATTCCAACAGATTCAAATTTGTTCATGGATTTTATTTCATGTTTTTAAGGTAATTGCGTCACACAATATGACATCAGACAGAAAACTGTTGCTCAAACCTTCCCTTTGAATTTGCTACACGTGTTACTATTCACCATCTAGGTTAAATTTCTTTAAGTACTATGGCAACAAAAAGAATTATGATAGTTTATCTTGTTCACCACAGCACTTGCCACAGTTATCTTTTTTGTGTCCGGTACCCCTGTAGCCAACACTTGCCATCTACCAGACCTTGCTTATCTTGCTTATTAACAAAGAGAAATGTCTGAAGCATTGACTTGGTTACTTTTAAATTTCAGCAAGACACCAAAGCAATATTAACACTAACATTTCACCAACCAACACGTCACACTTAGGTTAAGTGACGACACTTCGCCCAGCTCCATTCCCTAATGAAGACCACGAGATGCTGTTAGAAGTACCAAAAAAATAAAAAATAAAAACACTAGTATGTGAACCTTTGAGTTGACATGAATTTGTCACACATTCTGTTCCCAAGGTCTAAAGTAAACCTCCATGCACATGTTTAGAACAGTATTTACCTGATGGGTTT
>NW_025730837.1:0-999 GCF_021292245.1 Micropterus dolomieu
TTTCTCCTGTAGATCAACTTATTTAATATGATCCCTGTCGAGTCTCCCTCCTTTTTTGTGTTTGGAGAAGTAAATTCTTTAAATGTCATTGTGACTCCTTTTCATCTCAGCACTGGGTGGGGCACTGGGTGGGGATCTCTGGTACAGCTTTAGAATGGTTTTCATCATACCTGTCCTATAGGAGGTTCTGTGTGTCTCTTAATTATTATGTCTCTTCCTTCTGTTCGGTTAAACATGGTGTGCCTCAGAGCCCGGGCTTAGGACCCATTTTATTTTTCTTGTATATGCTTCCACTTGGACACATTATCCAGAAACACGGTGTCTCATTTCATGTTTATGCTGATGACACACAGATCTACTGGCCCGTCAGAATCACAGACCCTGGAATATTGAGTTTACTTACCAACTGCCTCTGTGATGTCAAAAGCTGGATGTCTAATGATTTCCTCCAGCTGAACTAAGACAAAACAGAGATCCTGGTCATTGGGTCTCTGAACATAGCAAAGCAAATACTGTCATCTGCTGGTTCCCTGGTGAATCATATCAAGCTTGTGCAGAGATGGGGACTCGAGTTAGAGACTTGGACTCGAGTGGCAAGTCACACACACAGTGACTTGAGACTCGACTTGAGACTCGTCCTCAAAAGACTTGAGACTCGACTCGGACTCGAGCCACGGGATTCGTGAACAATGTTTATTTTTTAGGACACGTCTGATGAGCTTGCCATTATTCCCTCCGTCCGTTACCTATAACCTGCTTACGTAACACGTAGCATCTGCTGTGCGCGTCCGCACGTGAGAGAGGACAACAAACACCGGCAACTGCTCCGCCATTCATCATAAACTTTGGCTTTAAAACTTTATACAACAAGACCCAAACAAAGAAGCGCTGAACGCAAATATGTGGTGAGTGAACATGTTTAGCTCAGCATTGGCAATCTAACGTTAGCTTGCTTCTTGCTTCAGCTACGAGCTACGGGAGGTATACTCTGACTGTTGT
>NW_025730838.1:0-1102 GCF_021292245.1 Micropterus dolomieu
ATTACTGTAGTTCAGTGATCGGGGTGTGGAAAGCCATGTAGAGAAGGGTCTGCCCCATGATTTACTCATCATGTAAATCAGGAAAGAATGGCAGAGACCGGCGTGGAGGTGGCGTGTGGTGCTTAAGAAACCTTTCATCAAGCTACCACTAGCCTGTGGCGTCTGCTCCTCCCGTGGCCAGTTGATGTTGAGCTTAGCCACGGCTCTAGTCACCACCTCCAGCAGCACGTCATAGTCGGGCGCGGCCAGATGACGCCGCCCCGACACCCGGAAGTCATCGTCCACTGCGCTGAGCACGTCCGCCTCCTCGGAGTCGGATTGCTGCAGCGTCTCCGGATCCAAAACTGCGAGCGGGAGAAGCCGAAAACGGGCTCCCGAACGAGGAAAGGAAGCGTCGGAGCCAGCGGATGAAGGTCGGGAAAAAGCCTCAGCCGTCCCGAAATCCTCCGACAGATCTTCACCCCTTTTTTCCTGAAATCAGTGATCAGCTCCTTGGTTTTGCTGACGTTGAGCAGTAGGTTGTTCACTGTGCACCACTGTTGACAATAAGTGGCTAAAAGATTGTTCTTGGAATACCAAAGCTACCTGTGGGGTAGGCTAGCGTTAGCTTACGCTATCCAAAGGGGAAAAAAGCTAATCCTGCTACTTCAGGAGCTACTCATAGACTGTATGAAGCTACTGTGTGTTTGTTTTGTGTAAATAATATTGCAAGGGCATAGGTTTGCATTTGTCTTAACATGTTGATGACGCTCAGGTTAGTTATTTGTCCAAAAGAAGATAAAATAAAAATCTATATCTTTTAGACCGTTCAGTCTAGCTTTTCACACTTAACGTTAAACAGTGTGCAAAGACTTTGCTGGCTGTATGAATTAATATTTGTTGAATTGAAGTTTATGTACTACGACAGTGTTTCCCAATCCTTTCCTGAAGAAAGTTACCCCCTGTCCTGCATGATTTAATCTCTCCCTGCTTCAACACAGCAGGGAGAGATTCATAAAGAGTTGATAGTTTGAATCAGCTGTTTTGGGGCAGTGAGATATTTAACACACAGGGTTATTTAAACCACGTTATTTAAACATTTATCCACATAAAGATGCTACTC
>NW_025730839.1:0-703 GCF_021292245.1 Micropterus dolomieu
AACCACTATATGGCTCTCAGCAAAGCCACCAGATTCCACTGATAAAAACAGTAATTTTACCTCACAGAACACAGGAGTTGTTGGACTACAGCTGCCTCATTCGATTAGCTTGTTTGGGTAACTGTGTGACTCTGTTGTCTTTACTAATTGAGGCAGTGGCAGACCAGATTAAAATGACTAATTATGTCAAGGGAGACTGGTGGCTTAGACAAGAGCAATATAGCAGCTTTCCAGTTAAACAAAAATGATCTTACTCTTTCAAACAAGTCTACCTCTGTAGGGATCCTTTCCATTATGTTGTCAGAAACTTTGAGGGGGCGAAATTGCCCGCAAGGATTACATTTCAGCCCTGTTTCGCTGCGGCAAAAGAGCGCTCGCACGATACTGGACCAATTTAAAAAAAATGTAGTCACAATTAGTCACATAGACACAAAAACGTGAGAACATAAAGTCAAAGTTAAAAAAATTCTATAGTTACCCTTTAGGTGATCAAGACAGGTATGTGAATAGGGCTGCACGATTTGGAAAAAAGGTCATACTGCGATTACAGTGGGGGAAATAAGTATTTGACCCCTTGCTGATTTTGCAGGTTTGCCCACTTACAAAGAATGCAACAATCTACAATTTTAATCATATGTACATTCTAACAGTGAAAGACAGAATCCCAAAGAAAATTCCAGAAAACCACATCATATGAATTTAT
>NW_025730840.1:0-1504 GCF_021292245.1 Micropterus dolomieu
AGTTAGTTGGTAAAGATTGAGTGAAGCAAAACAGTCTAAACATATATCTGGTTCTACAGCTGTTTCTAAGGTTCCTGAGTTAAGAGATAAGTCGGTGCCAGTTGAGGGCAGGTCTTGGTGAATTTTGTCTCTAATAGCTAGAATTTTATCATTAAAGAAGCTCATGAAGTCGTAACTACTGAGAGCTATGGGAATACTTGGCTCAATAGAGCTGCGACTCTCTGTCAGCCTGGCTACAGTGCTGAAAAGAAACCTGGGGTTGTTCCTATTTTCCTCTATTAATGACGAGTAGTACGCTGCTCTAGCATTACGGAGGGCCTTCCTATAAGTTTTAAGACTATCTTGCCAAATTAAACGAGAATTTTCCACTTTGGTGGAACGCCAATTCCTCTCAAGTTTCCGTGATATTTGCTTTAATTTGCAAATTTATTTTATTTACTTTTGTCTTATTGTTACAACCTTTTTATTGTTTTTTTTTTGTTTGTTTTTTACAAAACCTGTCCTGCCCAGCTGGCTTGTATAGAGTATAATGAGCTGGATATCATATTGTGCCAGACAGATTTTACTTTAACAAGAGAGTATTAATATACTCCTTTGTCTGTTTTATTATTTATTTAATTATATATTGATTTGTCACCGGCTGGACAGGGGGGCAGACTTGGGGATCGGGGGCACAAACAGACAGCACAGAGAAAGGACAACACCTGTAAGAGAAGGGGGATAGAAGGTGGGGACAACAGGGAATAGCAGAGGGAAATACCAATTGCAGAAACCAATGAAACCTGCAATAGAACAGAGATGGGGGCTTGGGGAGGAGAAAAACAACAACAAACAAACACAAACAAAAACAAAGAAACAAACAATAAAAATAATAATAATAGTAAAAGACAACCAGCCAAACAGCAGCAATAAACAGCTGACATACACTGAAAAAAGGGAGACTGGTCACCTGTTAGATTTATCAAATTATATTTAGTGTATTTTACTAAAGGGTTTTATGTTCTTAAGTGAAACGTGATAGCATTGTGTGGACTGCACATTAAATGCAGAAAGTGTGAACAAACATATTTAGCTCATGTTGGGATAAAGTTAGTCAATCAAGTGAATGTATTAGTTCTCATTTTTTCTCGCGATATTCACGCACGGGTGCAAATGCATTTCGGGAAGAAGAAAGAATAGTCCGCGCTTTTTCCGACGTTCCCACTTGCAGCTTCCAGCTCAACTCGCCCTGGGTCGATTCCACCGTCGCTCAGCTCAACTCTGTAAGTATGCTTTGCTAATAGCCTGCTGGTAACCGCAATGAAATAATGTGGGACTCCCATTTTCGAAGAGAGCAAAGTAAATATCAGATTTTACAAGATGAAAGTGAGACTAATGCGGGGACCGCTTTGATCTTGACCGCTCGTTAAGCACCTGCAACAAACGGTTGCGTAGCTCAGAGTAACTTTACCAGTGAGAGAGAAACAGTAACGTTAGAGAGAGACAGCGTGCACCGTGTAATTTA
>NW_025730841.1:0-1247 GCF_021292245.1 Micropterus dolomieu
TTCTTTGCAACGGGCGTTTATTGCTGTGGGCACATCGGGTCTCTTTGGTACATCCAACTTCACACCATGTACGCCTTGAACGTCGTATATGCCTTATACGCCGTGAGAACTACATTGTAAGTGAACACAGTACAAATAAATCAATACATTATAGCTTAGCAGAGAAAATACAAACAACATCCAGATCAATAAAGACAATATAATAATACCTCGTTGGCCGCTTGTCGTGAAAAGAGGTTACTAAGTTCTTTGAAGTCTCTTGAATGTCCATTTGGTCGTCTGTATTAACTTCAAACCACATTTTTAACTTTTATGCAGTTTAACAAGCATCGGAGCTATCTGCTCCACCGGAATTCAAGGCAGTGAGTGTCGACTTAAACCGTTGTAGCGGTAACACAGACAGAAAACATTAGTTCCGGGACAAACGTAAATATACAGAATGAGATAGATACACTGTTAACCACATATCATTTAGCAGCTTATTCTACCCTTTAGTTCTTAAACATGTATTACATTTTATCTTTACACCAAATTAAGTTATATTTGTTACATGAAATTATAACAGCAATTATGAACTGCGCATCATGAAAACACAAGTATTTATGCAACAACACTTACACACATAAAATACAAATAACAGCTAAAGACTCATAACACATCCAGTCAAAATAAAAAATAAATAAAATACAATACAAAACAACAAGCAGAACACCAAGGTATTGCACACTTCCCATTCCTCAGCGTACAGATCTATTTAAAATTTTGATGGAGGTGGGTACGAAAGAGTATTTAAAATGGTTCAATTTGGTTTTGGGGATTCTGTACCTTCTGCCAGACGGCAAGAGCTTGTATTCCGTTTGAAGGATGTGGGACGGGTCCAACAGTACTCTCCGCGCCTGCCTAAGTACAGACTGCTTATAGATGGACTGAAGGGAGAGCTTTTCAGTCCTCCCCATCACCTTCATAGCAGTCTGTACCAGGTGCTGCAACTTTGATTTGGACTGTGTGGAGACATTGCCGAACCACGCCGTCATCCCATACCTGATGACACTCTCACAACACGTTATGGATTGTATTTAGGAACAGAGTAATTTGCTCGGTAGCCTAACCATCTCTCCAGTTACATTTCAACAGATAACACTGTCAGTGCTATCTGTCCATCCCTCCACTTTAAACAACACTACTGTAAGTATAGTTAAGGTAATAATCAATGCACAGAATCCGAAAATTCCTGCCAATATAGTCTG
>NW_025730842.1:0-1206 GCF_021292245.1 Micropterus dolomieu
CTGCACACATTTTAACTCCCCATGCCAACACGTCTGCACCACAATAGGTCTCAGCTGAGAGAGGTAAAACACCATCACGGATCAGTGATTGTTTGGCTCCAGTATCCCGCAGGATAGTGATAGGGATTTGTTTTTCCTCACCCACCAGAGAAACAAAACCCTGTGACACAAATGGCCTAAAAGCCTCGTCAATGTGGTCTTTTTGAGCATTAACCAGATTCAACTTTTTGTGGGGTGAAGTGTGGATGAGCCCTATTGGTGAGGGTGTTTTGGCATTCATACTGTGCTCCTTCCTTTTAAGAGAAGGGCAGGCAGCGATGAGGTGTCCTTGCTCATGACAGTAAAAACACTCCCGACTTTCTGTGGTGGCAGTGGGGTTACGACGATAACTCATAGGAGAGTTACCCTTACGGTCAACTGAGGTCAGCTCCCGACGATCAAATTTATGAGTTAGGGTAAACTCATCCGCCAGTACAGCGGCAGCAGCAAGGGAAGTGACTTTTTGTTCATTTAAATACATGACAATTTTCTCTGGGAGCCGATTCTTAAATTCCTCCAACAACACAAGTTCCCGCAGATCCAATAACGTTGCTATCTTACTGGCCTGACACCATTTATCAAAAAGAGTACCTTTCTCTCTTGCAAACTCTACATACGTCTGGGTGGCAGTTTTTTCACAAGCTCTTCACAAGCGAGAGGTCCCGGGTTCAAATCCCGGACGAGCCCCCAATTTATGTTACGTCCCAAGGTCTAGGGGTGTCCTGGAGGTAACATAAATGTGTGGCCTCCCACTCTTCCCATTCCCAAACAAGGCAAGCACACAACAAATACAATTTAGCAGTTTTTATTATACATCAGAGATGAGCAGTGCCCAAAACAACAACCAAAACACTAAGAAAAACCTAAATCTTTCCTAAACCCAAAACCAAAAGGTAAAGAAAAGACAAAGCTCTAAAACTAGGCTTCTAAGTCCAAAAACAGGAGAAAACGGTGCAAACAAAAGAAAGGGCTTCTCACTCCTACTCACTGCTAGTAGCTGACACAGTATAGCTACAACAAAGGAAATTGCTTCATAGCAACAAAAATGGCAAAGCCAACAAAACCAGGTTGTCATAAGACAATCAGAAGGACTACGATACTACTTACAATCTAAGTTGAATATAGTCACAACGGTTCACTATGTACAATAAACACAGACATAACACA
>NW_025730843.1:0-626 GCF_021292245.1 Micropterus dolomieu
ACATATGATTAAAATTGTAGATTGTTGCATTCTTTGTAAGTGGGCAAACCTGCAAAATCAGCAAGGGGTCAAATACTTTTTTCCCCCACTGTATACACAGGGATAATGAGCTGGGAGGAGGTACACAGGTGAGGGGCATGATGCTCACGAGACACAGGCAAGCAGAGAGAGAGCAGGGGAAAACAGAGAGACTGGCATGCAGTGTGATAACTGGAGGAACAGACATGACATAGGTTACTGAACACATAACAGATCACCAAGAACTGCAACCAACAATGAATACAGACTGAAGCTGGGATTAAAGAGAACACAGAGCAGACAAGGGCAAAATAACACAGAAGTCCATAGACCAAAAGTAAACACTAAGACATGAACTGAGACACAGAGCTAGGAGCTAAGGTGCAGGAGCTAAGACACAGGGCTAAGATGCAGGACTAAATCTATAATACATGACAGACAGGTACAAAGTGAGCTAAACAGAACCAGTACATAAACTAGGAAATACACAAGGCTAAACAGAGAACACAGGACCAGGAACCGAACCTCATAACAGGAAGCATGGAACAACTGGTAATTCAAAGTGCTTTACATACAACATAAAACCAACAGGGAAATATGAAAAAAAA
>NW_025730844.1:0-1305 GCF_021292245.1 Micropterus dolomieu
TTTGAAAGAGGTGTCAAGGAAGCCATCTACACCAGGGTCGAGAAGCCGTCATTGAACAGGGGAGGGGGTCTACGCCACCACTTATCCCCCACTTACAATGCTGTCCTTTCATCACTTCCCAGGAAACTCAACAAACGTAACCTATTGGCCTCAGGTGAAGATACCAACGATGGTCGTTCAGTCTTGGCCACAGGTAGTCTTAACGACTGTAACGACTGTCGTCACAGCAACAAGGAACACTAACGAACCAGCGGTATCGATGACCCGGGATAACGACCCCACTGAGGTTAAATAGCTGAGTTTCCCTGCCAGTCAGTCAGAACTGAAGAAGTCCTTTGGATGAGGGACGAAACGTCTTCCAGTATCTTCAACCAAGTCCAGTTGCCCTTGATTTTAACCTTCGTTGGATAGTATTAGTATGGTGTTCCTAATAATCCTTTAGGTGAGTGTATATGACAAATGACTTTTGCAAAGTGTAATATAATGTAAATATCCTCTTATATTACAGGTACAGTGAATACGATTTATTTGAGTTCATCTTTCTGTTACCTAAGAAAAGGTTAGATAATAGATCATTTCTGATCTTTTACTTTGGAAAATGTGACTCACTGTACAGCGCATAGATAAGATTAAAACCAAATTAAACAACTTGCTCTGGTCAACTCGCTTTGCAAATCAAAGGGTCGAGGATGAGATCTGTGCCACTGGGGGGGGGGGGGGGTTGCTTCATCCGTCACACCTCTCAGTGACTTTGAGGCCTTGAAGCAGCGTTAACCTTGTGGGGCCTGGCAGGGCGAGCTGCACTGCGGTACAGCTGAAGGGGGGAGGTGTTGGGAGGCTGGGTGACAATCAACATCACCCCTCCCAGACAAGACTTTTAAGGCCAGGGCAAGTTGGGCTTTAGCAACAATTCCTTTATTAAAGAAATTGATTTAGTTTAAAGAAACTGATTTAGTTTAACAGTGACTTTAGAAACAATGATACAGTGGACTAAGATAAGAAATTGTGTGTGTCATATGAAATGAAGGTAAGCAGGTCTAGAAGTCACTGCTCATAGGAACTAATAGAAATCTCATCCTCAGAGCCTTGGTGGTCTTGCTCACACACTTTTTATTTAAAAAGGCCAAATTCCCCCTGAGATCCACTTGTCTAATGAAGCTGATCCCAACAGGGAAATCTAAAGAGGCCTCACTTGATTTCAGGCGGTGGTTGAATTTTCTAAATCAAATTAACAGTACCCCACAAAGAGGCTTTGTGTCAGTGATTCTACTTGTATCCCCCTTTATTCCAGCCTACACAGAGCGA
>NW_025730845.1:0-660 GCF_021292245.1 Micropterus dolomieu
CACACACACACACACACACTAACACACTGACAGACACAGCACACACACACACACACACACACTAATACACTGACAGACACAGCACACACACACACACACACACACTAATACACTGACAGACACAGCACACATGCACACACACTAATACACCGACAGACACAATGCAGACGCACACACACACTAATACACTGACAGACACACACACACACGCACACACACTAATACACTGACAGACACAGCACACACGCACACACACTAATACACTGACAGACACAGCACACACACTAATACACTGACAGACACAGCACACACACACACACACACTAATACACTGACAGACACAGCACACACACACTAATACACTGACAGACACAATGCAGACGCACACACACACACTAATACACTGACAGACACAATGCAGACGCACACACACACACTAATACACTGACAGACACGCACACACACTAATACACTGACAGACACAATGCAGACGCACACACACTAATACACTGACAGACACACACACACACACTAATACACTGACAGACACACGCACACACACTAATACACTGACAGACACAGCACACACGCACACACACTAATACACCGACAGACACAATGCAGACGCACACACACACACACTAATACACTGACAGACAC
>NW_025730846.1:0-929 GCF_021292245.1 Micropterus dolomieu
CCACCAACAACCCGCAAACAGGCCGCTAGGAACCCGCCAACAGGCCGCTAGCAAGCCGCCAACAGTCCGCTAGCAAGCTGCCAACAAACCGCCAACAGGCCGCTAGCAAGCCGCCAACAAACCACTAACAGCCCACTAGCAAGCCGCCAACAGTCCGCTAGCAAGCTGCCAACAAACCACCAAAAACCCGCCAACAGCCCGCTAGCAGGCCACCAACAGGCCGCTAGCAAGCTGCCAACAGGCCGCTAGCAAGCTGCCAACAAACCACTAACAGCCCACTAGCAAGCCGCCAACAGGCCAATGATGGTTACATTCTGTACAGTCAGTAAGTTTAGGTTACTTGAAGAAATCTTAATTTCATTAAGATAACATAACGCTATCGTGGTTATGCTAAATGGCACGTGACAATATGTAGAGCCTTTTCGAGCAGGCTTTAGCTACTTCCCATTAAAAAGAGTCGGCAACAGGCCGCCAACAGGCCGCCAACAGGCCGCAAACAGGCCGCTAGGAACCCGCCAACAAACCACCAACAGCCCGCCAGCAAGCCGCCAACAGGCCGCCAGCAAGCCGCCAACATGCCGCCAGCAAGCCGCCAACATGCCGCCAGCAAGCCGCCAACATGCCGCCAGCAAGCCGCCAACAGGCCGCCAGCAAGCCGCCAACAGGCCGCCAACAGGCCGCCAACAGGCCGCCAGCAAGCCGCCAACAGGCCGCCAGCAAGCCGCCAACAAACCACCAACAACCCGCAAACAGGCCGCTAGGAACCCGCCAACAGGCCGCTAGCAAGCCGCCAACAGTCCGCTAGCAAGCTGCCAACAAACCGCCAACAGGCCGCTAGCAAGCCGCCAACAAACCACTAACAGCCCACTAGCAAGCCGCCAACAGTCCGCTAGCAAGCTGCCAACAAACCACCAAAAACCCGCCAACAG
>NW_025730848.1:0-2351 GCF_021292245.1 Micropterus dolomieu
CGTGTTTGGAGGAAGAAGAATGATGAGTACCATCCCAAGAACACCATCCCTACTGTGAAGCATGGGGGTGGTAGCATCATGCTTTGGGGGTGTTTTTCTGCACATGGGACAGGGCGACTGCACTGTATTAAGGAGAGGATGACCGGGGCCATGTATTGCGAGATTTTGGGGAACAACCTCCTTCCCTCAGTTAGAGCATTGAAGATGGGTCGAGGCCGGGTCTTCCAACATGACAATGACCCGAAGCACACAGCCAGGATAACCAAGGAGTGGCTCTGCAAGAAGCATATCAAGGTTCTGGCGTGGCCTAGCCAGTCTCCAGACCTAAACCCAATAGAGAATCTTTGGAGGGAGCTCAAACTCCGTGTTTCTCAGCGACAGCCCAGAAACCTGACTGATCTAGAGAAGATCTGTGTGGAGGAGTGGGCCAAAATCCCTCCTGCAGTGTGTGCAAACCTGGTGAAAAACTACAGGAAACGTTTGACCTCTGTAATTGCAAACAAAGGCTACTGTACCAAATATTAACATTAATTTTCTCAGGTGTTCAAATACTTATTTGCAGCTGTATCATACAAATAAATAGAAAATCATACATTGTGATTTCTGGATATTTTTTTTTTTATTTTTATTTTTTTTAAGACTATGTGTCTCACAGTGAATATGCACCTACGATGACAATTTCAGACCCCTCCATGATATCTAAGTGGGAGAACTTGCAAAATAGCAGGGAGTTCAAATACTTATTTTCCTCACTGTATTTCATAATCTCCTAAATCAGATTTGATTGCTTGAAAGTAGAATATAAAGATTTCTTTATAAAAAAAAATCCCCTGGGTAAAAACTGTATAAAAGAAGTGGATGTAGTAATCATGGCCTCACCCACAGGTTTGTGGACTGCCGTTTTGAAGCCTCGAATTTGTCATATACGTCTGCACCATCTTGGTTTTTTGGAATTAGACGTAACCATATTTGGACTAGAGGATGGCGCTAGCTAGCTTGGTTAGCAAGGTGCATTTCACTTAAACTCTTCACCGGGATGCTAATTTTTGCTAGTACAAAACAAAATGTACTTGAACATTGTAAATGAACAGCTGACTCCAAATAAGATTATTCAGCGGCACTGGTCAAATTTACACAGTGCAGCGGATATACACTCACCTAAAGGATTATTAGGAACATCTGTTCAATTTCTCATTAATGCAATTATCTAATCAACCAATCATATGGCAGTTGCTTCAATGCATTTAGGGGTGTGGTCCTGGTCAAGACAATCTCCTGAACTCCAAACTGAATGTCAGAATGGGAAAGAAAGGTGATTTAAGCAATTTTGAGCGTGGCATGGTTGTTGGTGCCAGACGGGCCGGTCTGAGTATTTCACAATCTGCTCAGTTACTGGGATTTTCACGCACAACCATTTCTAGGGTTTACAAAGAATGGTGTGAAAAGGGAAAAACATCCAGTATGTGGCAGTCCTGTGGGTGAAAATGCCTTGTTGATGCTAGAGGTCAGAATGGGCCGACTGATTCAAGCTGATAGAAGAGCAACTATCACTGAAATAACCACTCGTTACAACCGGGGTATGCAGCAAAGCATTTGTGAAGCCACAACACGCACAACCTTGAGGCAGATGGGCTACAACAGCAGAAGACCCCACCGGGTACTACTCATCTCCACTACAAATAGGAAAAAGAGGCTACAATTTGCAAGAGCTCACCAAAATTGGACAGTTGAAGACTGGAAAAATGTTGCCTGGTCTGATGAGTCTCGATTTCTGTTGAGACATTCAGATGGTAGAGTCAGAATTTGGCATAAACAGAATGAGAACATGGATCCATCATGCCTTGTTACCACTGTGCAGGCTGGTGGTGGTGGTGGTGTAATGGTGTGGAGGATGTTTTCTTGGCACACTTTAGGCCCCTTAGTGCCAACTGGGCATCGTTTAAATGCCACGGTCTACCTGAGCATTGTTTCTGACCATGTCCATCCCTTTATGGCCACCATGTACCCATCCTCTGATGGCTACTTCCAGCAGGATAATGCACCATGTCACAAAGCTCGAATCATTTCAAATTGGTTTCTTGAACATGACAATGAGTTCACTGTACTAAAATGGCCCCCACAGTCACCAGATCTCAACCCAATAGAGCATCTTTGGGATGTGGTGGAACGGGAGCTTCGTGCCCTGGATGTGCATCCCACAAATCTCCATCAACTGCAAGATGCTATCCTATCAATATGGGCCAACATTTCTAAAGAATGCTTTCAGCACCTTGTTGAATCAATGCCACGTAGAATTAAGGCAGTTCTGAAGGCGAAAGGGGGTCAAACACAGTATTAGTATGGTGTTCCTA
>NW_025730849.1:0-1022 GCF_021292245.1 Micropterus dolomieu
GCATGAGTAAAAAATTTATTTATAGAATTATAAATTGACCTGATCTGAATTAGCTTAAAACCCAAAATGAATTGATTCCTCTCATGATGTGTGTTACCCAGAAAATGCAAAACCTTTACCTACAATGCAAATTAACTCTATATAACTCCCTCCCTCCCACTCACTCACTCACACATGGACACACCTTCATATGCTTCCCATGTCTACCCACCAGATTCAGACCAGATGTGGTTACACAGCTGTGTAAGGCAACAGGCTGATCACAGATATGATCTCTCACTGAGGGTGGACTGGGACAGATGAATCCATTCTGAAAATGTGTAGAAACATACTTACTAACTTACTAAAGAAGAATCAAAATCAGAAACCTTTTTGCCAACAAGGTTTTACACATCCAAGGAATTTTCTTTTGTATCTCGGTACATAACAAAAACTGTAGTATTTAGAAAACAAGTACTGAAGGTCAAGAGAATATTAAAGGATATGTACTAACAGCAAAGTCTAGTTTGTGCAGGGATGTGCAGTGTAAGTTAGGTAAACTATGGACTATGATTTTTTTTATAATAAAGGTTAAAAGTCCGTTATGTTTAAACCCAGTGATTTAAATCCTCAAATGATGAATTGTCTTCAGATCGAAAGGGATTATATTAAAGACTTTCCAAAAATGCAGAAGCAACAAGTCTCTGGATTCAAGCTCTCTAAGAAACATGTTGAAAAAAAGTGTTTACAAATAAAGAAGATTGGCATAGTGATGCATGGTGTAGAAAAGATGGTGGAACTTTGTTATATCTGAAAAATGTGTTTATCTTTGCCTCTTTGTACAAAGTCTCTTTCAACCACAAGGTGGCAGCATTTATCAAATTATGTCCACTGTCGTCCTGCAGCTCTATGTGTGTTACTAGCTGGACAGAAAGTAACATGATGGCTGACATGGTAATCTATAATTCTGATATAGTACGGTATATAAATATTTGTTTTCACATAAATTAACATTGTATGACTGTTTTGTAACTCAAATACTA
>NW_025730850.1:0-978 GCF_021292245.1 Micropterus dolomieu
ATTGCTGACGTAATCTGCACTCTGCGCATGCGTTGGCGTCTGTAGCTACCTGTCGGAAGCTCCGTCTTAAACCGGACTCTTATCCAGTTTTAATCCATACTTTTTCGTTACATTTTTTATATCCATTTTATTTAACTTAAGGATTTTAGTCACCCAACATGGATTTTAAGATAGATGACTGTAAAGACGCCATCAACGCTACTGACCACAACAAAGCTCCGGTGACTAGCCGAGATAACTCTGCCCCATGAGGACTGCAAACACCTTAAGAAAGTGATCAAAAAGATTGCTGACTTTATGGAAGACATCCAACGACTTTCAGAGGAACTCAAAGAAAAAGATTCCCTGCTGACTGGCTTTATGGATGTGGCTTCAGTACAAGCCAAACAGATTGTTTCCCTTCGAGCAACCGCCAACATCCAGGACACCGTGCTATGGGACCCCTCTGCCCTTTCAAGGCTTTCCTCCTGCTCGACTTCGAAGCATCAGTCAACCTGGGCTGAAGTGGTGGTCCGTGGCTGCAAGAGAGGCTCGGACGGGGCTACCTCTCCTCCGCACATCGGCCTCTCCAACCGCTATGCAGCCCTGTCTGATGACACTCCGGTCCATCCAGCGGATGCACCTGAGGCTTTGAGTCTCCCTGATACGGATCTCTTTCGGCGGATAGTGCCTGCCGACACTGTTGCATCTCCTTCACCGGCTACATCTCCCGCGCTGGGCCGCCGGTCTGCTGCTGGGCCTGATCGGCGGCCGTCATCCCGGTCAAAAACCTCCGCTTCCCGACGTAGGATCCTGAAGGAATTGTGTCCGCCTCTATATGATTGTTTTAGTCAACCGAGGGTCAGTGGTCGTGGTGGTGGGCTAGTGAGCGTGTATAGGAAAAATTTTAAATGTCATCAAGTACGCTGTGATGAATTTAACTCCTTTGAAGTTCTCACTCTTAAAGTTGGAGGGCTGCAACCTATCATATTTGTTATA
>NW_025730851.1:0-1436 GCF_021292245.1 Micropterus dolomieu
TGTAATCATCAAGATTAAAACAAAACAAAAAAGGAAATATTTCACTTTATGTGTAAGAATATATGAAAGTTTCACTTTTTGACTGAAATTACGGGGGGAAAATTACTCTTTTTACGATATTATAATTTTCTGAGATGCACCTGTATACATAACTAGAAGTAATAACAAAGTTAGGTGTAAACTGTTGTAAAATGATAAGTTAAATTTAGTCAAATAATCTGACATGCCACATAAAAGGGTAAACCAATAGCAAAGCCCGTTAGAGGGCTCCACACGTTCTCATCAAAGTGGAGTTTCATCCAGGTAACTACTAATGATCTCACTCCTTCTTAAACAGATTTAAACGAGCTGAAGTGGCTTTGTAAAGACCAAAACCTAGTTGTCAGGCATGGCTTGGATTTTGGCTAATTAAGCTGCTTCCCTTCTTTGATTACAAGAAGGCTTGAACCCGCAAATTGCAGCTTTTGGATATACTCTAAAATGTTTTTGGCTGCAACATAGTGGGACATGACATTGTCGAAAAAATTATACAGTTTTCTTTATTTGATTTCTTCACCATGTAATACAGTATAACATACAACATTTATATACACCATCAGACCAAACAGTAATGGCTGTTGTGCACAAATAATGTCACCAAACTCAGGGTCAGGTCAACTAGACTCAGCCCTGACCAAATCTGCAAATTACTCGACCTCTGTCTAAACACCACCTACTTCCAGTACAACGGTGGATTCTACAGACAGAAGCATGGCTGTGCCATGGGCTCACCGGTATCCCCGATTGTGGCAAACATCTACATGGAAGAAGTGGAGAATAAAGCCCTCAACTCCTTCAGAGGAATAGCACCGAGCCACTGGTACAGATATGTGGACGACACCTGGGTCAAAATTAAAAGCCAGGAAGTGCAAGCCTTCACAGAACACATCAACTCTGTGGACAGTAACATCAAGTTCACACAAGAAGATGTTCACAAAAACAGTTTGGCCTTCCTGGACTACGCTGTACACATTGAAGAGGACAGGAGCCTGCAGATTGGTGTTTACAGAAAACCCACACACACAGACCAATACCTACTCTTCGATTTACACCACCCACTGGAGCACAAGCTAGGGGTCATGAGAACACTGCACCACAGAGCGGAAAACATACCAACAAGCGCCCAAGCCAGAGAGAAGGAACAGAACCACCTGAAGGGGGCACTTACAGCCTGTGGATACCCTAAATGGACCTTTGTGAAAACAGCCACAAGATCCAAGAAGAACAAAACTACAGGGGAGGAGGAAAAGAAGGTCAAACGCAACAACATTGTGATTCCATACGTGTCTGGAGTATCAGAGAAACTCAGGAGGATTTTCAACAAACATAACATCCCTGTGTTTTTTAAACCCAAGAACACACTAAGACAGATGCTGGTACACCCCAAAGACCGCACA
>NW_025730852.1:0-1037 GCF_021292245.1 Micropterus dolomieu
GTATGTAGTGCATGCACACTGGAAATCATGTCAAAACAAAGTGCCCTGAAAGTACCTGAATGGTGCACAATCCAAAAGTTGGAACATTGGACATTTCGGTGACATTCAACACTTTATTTTAAGGTGTCCTTCTTAGAGTGTAATTATACATTTAAATACGGAGTAATATTAATTAACTACATGTACTTACTATAGGATTAGGGTAGGATTAGGATTTGGTTGAGGGTTAGTTACATGTAATTATGCATAATTTATTGTTATTACTATTTTAAGTTCATGTAACATATGTAACAAGGACACCGTAAAATAAAGTGTTTCCGAAATTTCTTGCAGTTAGCGGATCCCATCTTGGCTACGTTGTCATTTTCTTTGGTACCCTGTTACATACTTCCTATAGACGCTAATAAATATGAAATGAATATTGAGACTCACCTGTCCTTCCTCCAGGAGGAAGAGGTTAAGGTAAGAGGTTAAGGTAATCCTTATGACTTCCCTGTGGCGTTCTGTGTTACACTGAGACTTAGCTCGTTTCAGTTACTGCCATGAAAATGTAAGTGAAATGTTTACACTTCTTTTCTTCTCAGCAACAACATCCCAAAAGAATGCCGATCTTGACGCGGTGACCAGTAGAATGGAGGTGCTGGTGGCCAGCATTAAAAGAAGGTCCCAGCGCCTTTACAAAGACACCGATGGCAGCAAAGGTCGGGCCCGGATTCGGCGCAAAATCAGAGAGGAGAAGGCCATTCTTAGCTCTGTCGTTGAAAAATACAACAGTACAGATACAGAAAGAATCGTCTTTGACATCATTCTCTCTGACGAGACAGTTTGGCCATGGCAACTTTCACATGGTGGTATGTACACAAATCTGTTGACAATTTTGTTTGATTCACATAGTAGCACAAAACCAATTATGCCTTATCCCAGATTATCTCAAATATTATTTGAAAAATAATCATACTTACAATTTACTTATTTTCCACAACTGTATCCCAGACGCTGTAGATTTGAAAATCAAGAGGAAGGCGTTTGATGTTGTG
>NW_025730853.1:0-795 GCF_021292245.1 Micropterus dolomieu
CGCACCCAACCCACACTCAGTCACAACTCCGGTGAGACTGGTTTGGAACAGTAGTCAGAAGTGCAGAGGGGTGAGTCTGAATGATCTCCTGTTAAAGGGCCCTGACGTCCTCAATTCTATTCGTGCTGTGCTTCTCAGGTTCCGGAGGGGACGTTTTGCGGCTTTGGGAGACATAAGGAAAATGTACAATTCAGTGTGGCTTGATGATCAGGAGGTACATTTGCATAGGTTTCTGTGGCGTGATTCCGAGGAGGAGGAGCTGGGCGAGTATGCAGTCACAAGGGTTAACATTGGTGACAAGCCTGCAGGTTGCATCGCTCAACTCGCCATGAGAGAGACAGCAAATCTCCCCCAGTTTAGCCATCTTGAGGAAGAGCGTCGAGTGTTAGAGGAGGACAGCTATGTCGACGATATCCTGACCTCTCATAACAACTTGGACCAGTTCAAAGTCATCACAGAAAATGTGGAGCAGATTCTGGAGGCGGGAGGTTTCAAGTTAAAGCCATGGGTCTTTTCTGGTGAAAGTAGGAGGGAGTCTGTTGGAAAACAGGAGCAGGAGGCTACTCCAAAGACTGTAATCCTCCCAAATCAGCTCAAGGAGGACGACAACAAAGCTCTTGGCCTCGGCTACACCCTGGAGGATGACAGGCTTCATGTTATGGTTGGGATAAACTTCTCAAAGAGGAGGAGAAAGATGAGACTTGGCCAAGACCTTAAACTGGAAGAGGTGAGAGCTCAGACGCCAGACCCACTGACCCGACGAGAGTTGCTTAGCCAAGTTTCTGGGCTGTATGA
>NW_025730854.1:0-1477 GCF_021292245.1 Micropterus dolomieu
TCTGTTCAAATCCTCTTACTGCTCTGCAGACGCTCAGCCAGCTCCTCCTGCTTCATTCTCCTCAGGAAGTGCAGTGTGATCTTCAGAAATGCCTCTCTGCTGCTCCTCCTCTGCTCCCCCTCCTCAACGTCCAACACCTCCTCCTCCTCCCTCTGACTCTCTAAGCATGCTGGGTAATCTGGACCCAGAACTCTCTGGAACTTCTTCACCTCGTTCTTCACAAACCTGCCAATGTTTTCCTGGAGCAGCTGGAACAGAAGAAAATGTAAAGTTGAACTGGTAGAAGTCAACATCAGATCATCTGTGACAGACAGAAAGCCTGCTGGTCTGCAGAGTGCAGCATGGAGACTGGATCAGAATGCTGCTTCACTATTTACTTTGTGGCTCCTGTAATTAGCAGTAGTAGCTGAGCTTGTACATTTACACACCATAAATATGGAGTCCAGGTCTGTTTGATGCTGCTGGGCAGACTGACCACTGGGAACCTCTGAGCTCTGCTGATCAACTCTGTGAAGTAGAGCAGAAGCAGAACAGACTACTTAACTGCCTGATAAAGACATAATACCCATTGGATGACAGGAAATCCCTCCATTAAAATGTTTACCTAGGATAAGCTGATGGGTGTCATATTATCTGAATACAACAGGTTGATACATATACCCATCTCTCTTTTTAATTTGAATCCTGAACAGTGTGTTTCTGTTTGATGACGTGATCACACTGAGTGTATTTACATAATCCTGTAGTAAGAAACTTAATCACAGCCCTCATAAAAGATGCAGGTTGGGCTGTTAACCCCTTTGTTCTGATGAAATGAGGAAACTCAACCTAACATGCTGACCTTTGATCAGCAGAGTGGTGTCCACCTTTGAAGACAAGAGGTTCCCTCATAGACCAGTCACTCTTGATGGACACACAGCTGGGTCCAGGTCCAGGTCCAGCAGAATCTGGTCCCTGCTGCTGCTCTGGGCTTCATCAAAACATCATACTTCTTCTTAGGATAATTGAATATTAACAGACATTTTACATTCTCACCTTTTCTTAGCAGACTGCTGTCCACCTTTAACCTTACAAGGTTCAAACCTCAACCGGAGATTCTTAACGCCCTCGATTCCAGGTCCAGGTCCAGGTCCAGCAGAGTCTGGTCCCTGCTGCTGCTCTGGGCTTCAACACAACACACACAGAGCTTTGAGAGTGAATAATGATGGTGGAGTGATTTGAGTCCTGGACAGTTAGAGATCCTCATCTCACCTCTGAGCTTTGGTCTGGCTGTCATGTTCCCCACACAGAGTGCTTTTAGAGGGAGGGACTCCCTCCTCTCTGTCCTCACACTGATTCATAGCAGAGCCCACACCTTCACACAAACACAACAACATGCTGAGAGAGCTGCACTCATTCATTACAACAAGCTTTACATCTCAGGACACTTTAGTTCTCCTCAAGGTCTGTGTCTTTAAATCTTTATTTCTGTCTTTAA
>NW_025730855.1:0-1102 GCF_021292245.1 Micropterus dolomieu
ATAAAGTTGGTCAGCAGCAGGAAGCATGAAGTGCTCTAAAACTTCCTGGTAGACGGCTGCGTTGACCTTGGACCTCAGAAAACACAGTGGACCAACACCAGCAGATGACATGGCACCCCAAACCATCACTGACTGTAGAAACTTTACACTGGACTTCAAGCAACGTGGATTCTGTGCCTCTCCTCTCTTCCTCCAGACTCGGGGACCTTGATTTCCAAAGGAAATGCAAAATTTACTTTCATCAGAGAACATAACTTTGGACCACTCAGCAGCAGTCCAGTCCTTTTTGTCTTTAGCCCAGGCGAGACGCTTCTGACGCTGTGTCTTGTTCAAGAGTGGCTTGACACAAGGAATGCGACAGCATTGAGATTGTGCAGAGATGACATGGTGAGCGTTTGTGTAATCTCGTGAGACTTTTCAAATTCAAACATGGCAGCGCGCAGCTAAACAAACATTTCATTAAACAAACAATCTGCCAATTTTAAGCGAATTAACCAATAATAGCAGTCAAATTGCACTGGAGGACCTCGAGGACGAGTGTTTGGAGGACCTTGAAGTTTACATTGACCAGTGTTTTCATCGAGTGGTCATGGGGAAATCAAAGAGAAACCGCACTGTAGACTCACCTGGAGCATCACCTGGAGCAGTCTCCTCACAAGGTGCAAGGGTCAATAGACAAGAAATTGTTATTTCTGGTGGAAGTACTTCACAAAGAGTTTCAGGCTGTGCGGGGATCCCTGGAGTTCAGCCAGAAACAGGTGGTTGAGCTCGCGGCGGAAAACAAGGTCCTCAAAGGTTCGGTTAAATCCCTCACGGAGGGAATGACGCGGCTCTCGGCAGACAATAAAAACATCGATCTCCAGGCTCGTAGTATGCGGGATAATCTGGTCATTTCGGGTATCCCGGAGCAGGCGGATGAAGCCCCAGAGGAGACCGTTAAAAGCTTCATCCAAAATCAACTGAAGCTCCCGGCCGAGACCGTGAAGAACATCAGCTTCCACCGGGTGCACCGCCTGGGAGGACGGCGACAGGAGAACCAGAGGCCCAGGCCCATCGTCGCGAAGTTTGAACACTTCAAGCAGAAGGAACTGGTTAAAGGCCG
>NW_025730856.1:0-1393 GCF_021292245.1 Micropterus dolomieu
GAAATGTGTGCTGTTCTCACATTCTTCCTCTGTATGTACACATAAACAACAAGGCAGGGAAATATAAAAGGAATTTATTTTATTGTTTGGGTACATTATTGTTCAGTGTACATGCTCACATCTGAAACAAACTTTACGTGCTTGATAACTCTCCCACCCCGCAGACATCTACACACCAATACCGATTTATATTCATAGCGGCAAGTGCTATGTAGCTCCACATAGGGGACACAGGAAGTGACATATAACACCTTCATGCGGTGTCGGAACCGCGTAGGAAATTCACAGCCGCACCGGCAGAGCTCCAGAATATGCAACTCGGCCGGCTCACGCGTGGACGCGCTAGAAGTGCGAGGGCCCGCCCAACGCTGCTTGCAGCTTTAATTGTTTTTGTATTTTATGTGTGATTTGTTGTGAAGCACTTTGTACTTTGTTTGATAAGTGCTATATAAATAAAGCGTATTATTATTATTATTATTATGAAAGTAAATTTTGTATTTCCTTTGGAAATCAAGGTCCCAGAGTCTGGAGGAAGAGAGGAGAGGCACAGAATCCACGTTGCTTAAAGTCCAGTGTAAAGTTTCCACAGTCAGTGACTGTTTGTGGTGCCATGTCATCTGCTGGTGTTGGTCCACTGTGTTTTCCAAGGTCCAAGGTCAACGCAGCCATCTACCAAGAAGTTTTAGAACACTTCATGCTTCTTGCTGCTGACCAACTTTATGGAGATGCAGATTTCATTTGCCAACAGGACTTGGCACCTGCACACAGTGCCAAAGCTACCAGTACCTGGTTTAAGGACCATGACATCCCTGTTCTTAATTGGCCAGCAAACTCGCCTGACCTTAACCCTATAGAAAATCTATGGGGTATGGTGAAGAGGAAGATGTGATACGCCAGACCCAACAATGCAGAAGAGCTGAAGGCCAGTATCAGAGCAACCTGGGCTCTCATAACACCTGAGCAGTGCCACAGACTGATCGACTCCATGCCACGCCGCATTGCTGCAGTAATTCAGGCAAAAGGAGCCCCAACTAAGTATTGAGCGCTGTACATGCTCATACTTTTCATGTTCATACTTCTCAGTTGGCCAACATTTCTAAAAATCCTTTTTTTGTATTGGTCTTAAGTAATATTCTAATTTTCTGAGATACTGAATTTGGGGTTTTCATTAGTTGTCAGTAATAATCATCAAAATTAAAAGGAATGAACACTTGAAATATATCAGTCTGTGTGGAATAAATGTATACATTATACAAGTTTCACTTTTTGAATGGAATTACTGAAATAAATCAACTTTTTGATGATATTCTAATTATATGACCAGCACCTGTAATGGATGTAAAACTCTGCACAAGACCGGTGAAAGACAGGTGAGAGAGAAAGAGAGAGCGCC
>NW_025730857.1:0-944 GCF_021292245.1 Micropterus dolomieu
AATCAAAACAAGAGATCTCTAACTGATCTTGAATAAGTCTAATTTAATTTAAGTACCCTGAACATTGCACCATATGAGACCAGAGAAAGAGCCAAAGAAACCTCACATATGATTCCTGTAAATGTTAAGTATTTTCATTTTAGGGGCTTTATACTTTTGCTCCCCTACATTTTTAAATCCTGTATTGTATTTATTGCTGTTTATCTGAACCCTATAAAGTTACTGAGATGAAGAAAAATAATTATTTGTCTATGAAAATATTGCACAACTTTGTTACAGCCAGCATAACTGGAACACCAACCACTGATGTTTGGAGATTAATTCATTAAGGACAGAATGCATGCATGAACTGAGGTACTACAATATCATACAGAATGAGCACTTTTACTTTTGATACTTAAGTATATTCACTATGACTATGGAATACTTTTATACCTTTTTGAGGACTTGTGATAAATATCTATTTCTACTTTTCTTGAGTAAGGGACCATTGTACTATATTTAAAGTAACTATCAGCTGGATGGTGCACTGGAAAAGTTGTTGCACTTAAAACAGAAGGTACAGTATTCAAAATGTGCTCAGGGCATCCTTTTTTATCTCCTGAGGACAAAAAAGAGCCATTAATAAGACTGAGCAAAGCATCTCCCTCAAGTCTCTTCCTATGATGTCTTAGCCAGAACCTGGGCAAATGTGGAGGGAACACAGACAGTTCTCCTGACAGTGTTGAGGTCCCCCTTAAACCTCCGCTGCCCCATATACAAATACACACAAAGTGGCCTGTACAGTTCCACAGATTCAAGACTCTCTAAAACCACCATTTTTCTTTATACGTCTAAAATTGTATAGATTTTGTTACTAGCTGCATTTCAGATTTAGATGAATAAAATACAGTCAACAATTAAATTACGGTGTTTGCTTATGGTACTTTTATACTTTTAGTTAA
>NW_025730858.1:0-1351 GCF_021292245.1 Micropterus dolomieu
CAGTTTCATACTGTAGGGACTCTTTCCTCAGTAGAAGTAGTTCAGACACAGTCTGAGTAGAGGACGGACAGACTGGGGACACATTTGGAAAACAAGGACAAAGATTCAAAGCTTCTAGGAAATAATAAACTTCACATGTTTAATATTTCAGCTGTTTGTTCAGGGTCAGAAATGCTGATGTCTGTATTCAGATGGGAAATAATATCAATAATCAATAATCTCCAAACAAGCAGAAAGCAGATGAAAGTAAAATGTCTCCTGTCTGATGGTGCGGAGGACGACTTGACTGACAGCTGTAGAAATGAGCAACATGAAGTCAGCGTGCAGCTGCAGCAGAGGAGTTAGTCTCTCCTTTCTGCAGCTGGGACTCAAGTTGTCTGAGAACAGGGTTTGAAATGCTGCTGAGTTCACATGTGCTGTTTTATAGAGACCTGATCTCTGCTGCTTCCATCAAAAGATGTTTGAACAACAGGAAACATTACAAGTCCTGACTGGAGGCTTTTCTCTTTCTGCTCAGGGACACTGGAGGTGACAGTGAAGGC
This sequence comes from Micropterus dolomieu, assembly GCF_021292245.1. NCBI lineage: Eukaryota > Metazoa > Chordata > Actinopteri > Centrarchiformes > Centrarchidae > Micropterus > Micropterus dolomieu. The sequence goes on from NW_025730858.1 coordinate 543, forward strand.
TGGAGAGGACGTCACTCTTCAGTGTCAGAGTCACAGAGGTGTTAACATCACAGTGATAAAGTGGATCAGACCTGACCTGAAGTCAGATGATTATGTCTTCTTCTTCAGAGACGGCAGCTCAAATGAAAACTACCAGCATGAATCTTATCGTGGTCGAGTGGAGCTGAGAGATCCAGAGATGAAGGACGGAGACGCTTCTGTGATTCTGAAGAACGTCAACATCAACGACGCTGGAACATATGAGTGTCAGATTAGAGAGAAAAATGAGAAAGGCAAAGCTGAACTCGTCACCATCGTCAACATGACAGTCTCAGGTGAGTGTGTAGAGCTCAGAGTGTCTCTTTGTCTCTCAGGTGAGCCTGTAGAGCTCAGAGTGTCTCTTTGTCTCTCAGGTGAGCCTGTAGAGCTCAGAGTGTCTCGTTGACTCTCAGGTCAGCATGTAGAGCTCAGAGTGTCTCTTTGTCTCTCAGGTGAGCCTGTAGAGCTCAGAGTGTCTCTTTGTCTAAGGTGTGTTTATAGAGCTCAGAGTGTCCCTTTGTCTCTCAGGTGAGCCTGTAGAGCTCAGAGTGTCTCTTTGTCTCTCAGGTGAGCCTGTAGAGCTCAGAGTGTCTCTTTGTCTCTCAGGTGAGCGTGTAGAGCTCAGAGTGTCTCTTTATCTCTCAGGTGAGTGTGTAGAGCTCAGAGTGTCTCTTTGTCTCTCAGGTGAGCATGTAGAGCTCAGAGTGTCTCTTTGTCTCTCAGGTCAGTATGTAGAGCTCAGAGTTTCTTTGTCTCTCAGGTGAGTGCGTAGAGCTCAGAGTGTCTCTTTG
>NW_025730859.1:0-1136 GCF_021292245.1 Micropterus dolomieu
ACTTACTGTCTTCTACTGTCTGTGCAAAATCAAAAACATTAAGAAAAATAAAGTGCAATTCCCAAAAACAATAATAAAACTATTGGTTGTAATGCCATTGCACAATCTAAATACAGAAACTTCACTACTGTTAATCTTCACGTACCTCAAGAGACGTTAAATAACTGCTAGGCTTTGAACTGAACAGATTAGTGCAATTCTCTAATGTAGAATAATGTATTGGCTGTAATGCCATTGCACGCACTACCAAAGACATCCTCCCTAATGTTCAAGTAAATAAAAAACCCTGCTCTCATACAGGTAAATGTCACATTAAACTAAAAAACTCTGTAAGCATCATCTTCTTCTTCATCCTCTATTACTCTGTGCATTGTGTCCAAAATCAAAGAGATTTGAAAACAAAACATGTAAAAGATAATATGTATTGGTTGTAATGTCATTGCACACAAAATGAAATAATCTTCTGTTAATAATTAAAAGAAGTATCAAGTATCAGTGAATTACATGCTAAGCTGTAAAGCCATTATTGCATGGAACGAAAAAATCTCTCTGCTCTCATATTAAACAAAAAACAAAACAACTAACTTTCAAGCTGTGCATATTACTACTTCAGGAAATGCTGTACATAGCAGTGAATACAACAGTTCTATTTGTTTCTGTTCATTTTAAGGAAAGCACTTCGCTCCAATGTAACCTTTCCTCTGTTGTGCCGTCCTCTTGTGAGGTCACCTGTGATGCTGAGTTGCCAACAAGTCTAACGCGAAAGGTTTTAAACTGTGATAAAAACTGTCACTCTTATCCAGCCACAAGTCTGTTCCTGTGTCCGCAGTGATGGGATGTGAAAGTTCTTCTTTCACACTTGATGATCTGCCGCCTGATGCTGGTTGTGGAGGTTTTCTGTTTAGGCCTTGTGGTGCGGCATTTTGAGAGGAACCTAAACACCGGCTGCTTTGAGGATGGCGCTGCTTCTGGTTCCTCAATAACCTCTTCTTCTGCATCATCTTCAGACTGGTCCTCCTGTCTTGTGTGTGGGAAAGTGCATTTGACCACATAGTCTTCTGCCTGTTTCAGCAGTTCCTGGATATTTCCATCAGCCACATCAACATTAACAAGGATTTCACAGACAGTTGGGTTGA
>NW_025730860.1:0-628 GCF_021292245.1 Micropterus dolomieu
AATTAAACTGCTGCAATAGTACAAAAAATAGGATAATTAAATGTGGACTCTCAAACATCAGATTTCTCTCATCTTAATGTGAACTAGTGAATGAATTAATATCAGATTATATTATTGATTTATTTTGTCTGACCAGTAGATCAGTTAGGTCTTCTGACCAGGGCTCACTGGTTGTTCTGGCTGGCGTTTTCTTCAAACTAGATCTTTTTCACAGCAGACGTGTTTAATTGTCAGGACTCTGAAACTGAAGCAGCTAAATGGAATCCAGCCATCATTAATTGTTTAATTTAAATCTGTTTTCCTGCTGTGCTGTGTCCAAATGTCTTCTATGAAAAAAACAGTTATGTGTGTTTTGGTCAGGTTAGTATTGAATCTGGATATTTTCCCCTTCAGGCCAGTAGGGGCTGATTAATGTTATTGTGCAGGTCCTGACTGGGACATAATATAATGCTCCTGTACGCTGAGTTGTTTTAGATGGAGGGAAGTTTCAACAAGTCAAACTTTAAGTTCTCTGCATCTCACACTGTGAAATCATCTGTGTCAGGTTAGTGTTTGTTTACTGAAGCCATCAGTTAGCAGCAAGCCAGTAGGAAGCATGATAAACACTTGCAAAACAGAGATAGAACAT
>NW_025730861.1:0-850 GCF_021292245.1 Micropterus dolomieu
CAGGTCGCGAAAAGGGCGGCCCAGCTCGTGTCCTGAATGAGAGTTATCGGCATGGAACACACCCCCGAGACAAGCCCAACAACAACAACAGCACATTGGCCTATGAGGTGGAGCTCACAGTGAGTCTAGAACTGGTGGGGGGGGACAATGTCTCACCATTGGAACTGATGAAAGATGTACGCATGACATGTGGAGCGCTTGTGGGTTGTAGACCCACAGGCCCCAGAAAATTTGAAGTAACAATGGCCAATGCTAGGGGCAAGGCTAGACTGCTAGATGGGTTTAAAATCGGAGACACTGCAGTACTAGCCAAACCTCTCGCAAATGATGAGCTTGTTGTCTCATTTCTGAGTTTACCCACTTATATCACAGACAAAGACATTTTGGCTGCTGGGTTCCAGCCTTGACAACATCTCTTTGGATACCAGCACACTACATAATGAGCATGATAAAGAGGTGAGTAAAGAGGAGGGTGAAGCAGGGGGCTTACAGAACTCCATCTCAGCTCCAGCTGACTCTGTGACCTCTTCTGTGGAGGCGCTAACTGTTCCGCTGGTGAGACCCCTCACCACAGATCAGCCAACAGTAGAGACAGATGATGACGTGGATATGCTGGAATACACCCAAGCAGCAAGCCGGAAAAGAATCCTGGACAACAGGATAGGCTCAAACCGCCGGAAAAATAAGAGACTTCAGAAGACACATAACTCTTGATAGCTCCTTACAATGCTTCGCCTTTTATCATGCAATATTAATGGGCTGCGGTCACGCAAACGCATTGATGCTGTATTTACTTCTTTCAATCACGACGTTTTGTGTTTACAGGAGACATGGTGGGACGCTGAGGTGG
>NW_025730862.1:0-825 GCF_021292245.1 Micropterus dolomieu
TGCAGTGTGTGTTTGTGTGTACCTGCAGTGTGTGTGTGTGTGTGTACCTGCAGTGTGTGTTTGTGTGTGTACCTGCAGTGTGTGTTTGTGTGTGTACCTGCAGTGTGTGTGTGTGTGTGTACCTGCAGTGTGTGTTTGTGTGTACCTGCAGTGTGTGTGTGTGTGTGTACCTGCAGTGTGTGTGTGTGTGTGTACCTGCAGTGTGTGTTTGTGTGTGTATCTGCAGTGTGTGTGTACCTGCAGTGTGTGTGTTTCTGCAGTGTGTGTTTGTGTGTACCTGCAGTGTGTGTGTACCTGCAGTGTGTGTTTGTGTATGTACCTGCAGTGTGTGTGTACCTGCAGTGTGTGTTTGTGTGTACCTGCAGTGTGTGTTTGTGTGTACCTGCAGTGTGTGTGTACCTGCAGTGTGTGTGTACCTGCAGTGTGTGTTTGTGTGTACCTGCAGTGTGTGTTTGTGTGTACCTGTAGTGTGTGTGTACCTGCAGTGTGTGTTTGTGTGTATTTGCAGTGTGTGTGTACCTGCAGTGTGTGTTTGTGTGTGTATCTGCAGTGTGTGTGTACCTGCAGTGTGTGTGTGTGTGTACCTGCAGTGTGTGTTTGTGTGTGTATCTGCAGTGTGTGTGTACCTGCAGTGTGTGTTTGTGTGTACCTGCAGTGTGTGTGTACCTGCAGTGTGTGTTTGTGTGTACCTGCAGTGTGTGTACCTGCAGTGTGTGTTTGTGTGTACCTGCAGTGTGTGTTTGTGTGTTTCTGCAGTGTGTGTTTGTGTGTGTACCTGCAGTGTGTGTTTGTGTGTTTCTGCAGTGTGTGTTTGTGTGTGTATGT
>NW_025730862.1:845-5397 GCF_021292245.1 Micropterus dolomieu
TGTGTGTTCCTGCAGTGTGTGTGTGTGTGTCCCTGCAGTGTGTGTACCTGCAGTGTGTGTTTGTGTGTACCTGTAGTGTGTGTTTGTGTGTGTATCTGCAGTGTGTGTGTACCTGCAGTGTGTGTTTGTGTGTACCTGCAGTGTGTGTTTGTGTGTGTACCTGCAGTGTGTGTGTGTGTGTACCTGCAGTGTGTGTGTGTGTGTACCTGCAGTGTGTGTTTGTGTGTACCTGCAGTGTGTGTTTGTGTGTTTCTGCAGTGTGTGTTTGTGTGTTTCTGCAGTGTGTGTTTGTGTGTACCTGCAGTGTGTGTTTGCGTGTTTCTGCAGTGTGTGTTTGTGTGTACCTGCAGTGTGTGTGTGTGTGTGTACCTGCAGTGTGTGTCCTCACACCAGAGTAGAGAGTATCTGGATCTGCAGAACGTTTCTCTGGAAGATAATAACACAGAAATACAGTATAGTGACAACTTTGACTGAAACAAACACTACAGCTGCTAAACACAGACACACACAGACACACACAGACACACACACACACACACACACACACACACACACACACACACAGACAGCCTACCTCTCCTATTGGCTGTCTGCCTCACGGTGACATCAGCATAGGTCACTTCTGCAGGAGCAGATGAAGTTTTTCTTCCTGAGGAGAGAAAGTCTGTTTGTGGTGAAGAGTCTGATACAGAAATATGTCAGAGAGCTTTAGAGAGACGCAGCCGGGTGAGCAACAGAAACACCTGCCAGTCGGACACCATTAGCAGTCTGACACCATTAGCAGTCTGACCCTTTCACAACCTGTACAAACACTTTCACCTTCTATCAGGGTTTGTTAAATCATGTTGAGTCTCTACAGAACAAATGTCTGTCAGATGATCACTGGATTGATTCTGATACATTTACAGAATCCTCTCATTGTGCTGAGCATGGCACTCTGTTGATTGTCTAATTTGCTTAGTTGCTATTGGTTTTATAGCCACGCCTGACGGTGAATTCAGTAAACAGAAAGGTGAAACTGATCTTGGATTTCACTCAGCAGCTTTCAGCTGGTTTGTATCATTTATCATTTTTCAGAAGAATGGAGAGTAAATTTTGGGTGGATAAAACTGTCCTGCTGGTTTCTTCCTCATCCCCATCAATTAAATTCAAATTAGCTTTATTGGCATGAATGTGTAACAACAATATTGAGAGAGTCCCCTCGTCAAAGCATCATACAAACTACTTAAGAACAATCAACCCCATACATTTCATTAAACAAGTAATTCAAGCGTAAAGTAATCAAAGCGTGTGTGTATTCCTGTTAGAAAAATTTAAATATATTAAAAATTAAAACAAAATAAATCAAAATAAAACAGTAAGTGTGTGTGTGTGTGTGTTTAAAAAATTTAAATATATTAAAAATAAAATAAGTAAATAAAACAATAAGCATCTGTGTGTATTAATAGACAAATAATAATAATAATTAATTGATAAAAAAAAAGTTTAAAAAAAGAAATCAGTATCAAATGTAAAAACAAAACAATTACTAAAATATCCAACAATCAAAATAATAATAATTAGAAAATTTGTACAATTGTTATATTGAGTTTCCACTAGTTCCATCTCACTCTCACCAGGCTGCCTGTAGTTCAACAAGAGGACACAGTTTGTGCATCAAAGCAATAAGCTGACTCAGCTGAAGGGCCGTCTGATTGGGGACCGAAATTTATATTGAAGATTGTTATCAACCCTGTAATGATGAGCACAGTGGCACAATTATGGCATGAAAATTGTTGGAGACCAAACAATCTCTGTGGAATGCACGTTGTTGAATGTATCTGTACATGTGATAGAGATTTTAGTTTAGAATCCCCTGTTTTGGTCTCTATAGATCCATAACTATGTTTTCAGTGGTGTGTAAAGACCTTATATAATACACCATTATGTTTTTATTACCTTAGAATGAGACATTTATATCTACATAACCGCGGGCATCCCTTCCACGGACGTCGCCATGTTGCCTCGTCATGTTTCTACAGTAGCTGAAAACAGACAAACAGGCTACAGAGCGCGTTTTGTCACTACGTTTTTCTTGTTCTACTTCTTCTTCTACAACTAGAATTCAGGCAGTGCAGACACTCATCACTGTGTTGAATACTTTACGTTAGAAGAAGAAGAAGAAGTAGTAATAATAATAAACTGCAGGGGTCTTAAATAAAACAGAACAATAGCTTCAACCATCAGATGGTGGATGAGAATATACTTTTAAAAAATTTTTTTGGTTAGCTCAGTTTGTAAGGTGCAGGACTCACACCTCAGGGATTGATGGTTTAATCCCACTTTAGGGCAGTAGGTTTTTCTCTCTCTTCAACAAATGGATTCTGCAGTGAATGTTTCTCAGCTCGCAGCATGTGCTGCACTGTTTGTGTTTCGGTGTTTGATCCTCATCCATCAACCTACGGATGCTTTTCATTTCCCCAGTATCTCCAGGCAGAGCACATTCAGGGGAATCACGTTCTCTGACGGCTCTTTCAGAGCTGCACACTCTTTTAACGTCGTCCAGAGTTTTCAAAGTAAAAATCCTCTCCTGTGTTTCAACATAAATAGCCAATCATGGTCCATGTTGAGATGCATTTACAGTCCCCTCCAAAAGTATCGGAACGGTAAGGCAAATTCGATGGGTCGCAGGCTCGAGGCAGTTATTAACTTTAAGATTATTTGTTCCATTGCTTTTGCTCACCTATGAATGCTGTGGTCTATGTCCTGAGTTGTTTCACACATCTAGATGTGAATACCAGCAAATGAGAGCTGAAATTCTGAACTCTTGTCTCATCTTTTGATCTTAAACCCAAATGTCTTCAGTGAACAATAAAAACAAAGGAATCTGCCTTACTGTTCCAGTACTTTGGGAGGGCATATTTCTAGCTCCACCCGATTAAAATGGAGGCTCTGCCTTTATTTACCCGTTGCCATGGTGAATCGTAGTATCGGAGCTCCACTGATGAGGCTTGTTTTCATCCCCACGCACGCGCTTCCATCAGGCGCAACATACTCAGAGTTGACTGAACTTATTCTGATCAGCTGTTCTGTTTCCCACCTCAGGCTCAGTTAGCTTCCACACATGCTACATCTTCCCAAGCATTTCTGAAGGATCAGTGACGCCACCGCGACACACGGACCTGTATGTGAGCCGGCTTCCTGTGACGGTGACATCACGTACCGATCCTCGGGCTGATGTCACTTTGCTGCAGGGGAGTAAAGACACTTTCTACTGTGATAGTTACTGTAACCGCTCCTGTGAGAAGGATCAGGGTCCAGTCTGGACAGCTCGTCCTCTAGTGAGGAGGAAACTTTGATATGTAGTGGCAGAAAGCTGTTTCCATGAGATGAGATCTCTCTCACTGGAAAAGTTCCAGTTGCTAGAGTAGTATTGAATAGTTTTAGTATAGCCAGTCTGATTTTATGGTCTTTGATCATTTCGTTGAGGATTCCATCAATACCACAAGCCTTCTTTCCTTTCAGGGACTGGAGGACTTCTGTTAATTCTTGTTCTGTTACAGGGTAATCTAGAGGGTTTTGGTTATTTTTTATCACTGCCTCCAGAGTTTTACATTTCGTGAATATCTTGTACTGATCATCATTTTTTGTAATATTACTGTATAATTCACTAAAGTGATTAATCAAATATTTCCATCTTGGATCGCCAGTTCACCCTGCTGGGTTTTGTTTAGGTTGTTCCATTTCTCCCAGAACTGGTTGGACTCAAAGGACTCCTCAGTTTCACAGAGCTGCTTCTTGCTGTGTTGTTCTTTCTTAGTTTTTAGGGTGGACTTGTATTGTTTCAGAGTGACAGCGTATGTTGTGGTTATCTGGGTCCCTCTGCTTTTCATTTGATCATTTCCTTAAAATTTTCCTTTTTTGGTTTTTGCATTCAGTGTCAAACCATTTGTTATTGTTCATTTGTTGAGGTTTTGGTTTGGAGGCTTTCAAATTAGACAATGAAGCCAAATGATGAAAGATTGAATTGATTTTGTCCACAGCAGAATTTACACCAGAATTATTCTTCTGTTTAACAGTTCACAGGCACTAGGGGCCCCAGACTTAGACTGAGCCCTTTTCAGATAGATAATGATTTTGCTGTGGTCTGAGAGGGGTGTGAGGGGGCTGACTGTGAAAGCTCTGAGAGACACTGGATCTAGATCTGTAATGAAATAATCTACCGTACTACTGCCAAGAGCTGAGCTGTAAGTGTAGCGACCCAGAGAGTCCCCTCGTAGCCCGCCGTTGACCCTGTACAGACCCAGAGAGTCCCCTCGTAGCCCGCCGTTGACCCTGTACAGACCCAGAGAGTCCCCTCGTAGCCCGCCGTCGACCCTGTACAGACCCAGAGAGTCCCCTCGTAGCCCGCCGTTGACCCTGTACGGAGCCAGAGAGTCCCCTCGTAGCCCGCCGTCGACCCTGTACGGAGCCACAGAGTCCCCTCGTAGCCCGCCGTTGACCCTGTACGGAGCCACAGAGTCCCCTCGTAGCCCGCCGTTGACCCTGTACGGACCCAGAGAGTCCCCTCGTA
>NW_025730863.1:0-1255 GCF_021292245.1 Micropterus dolomieu
GAATCAGACAGGTGTTGGCTTTGGCTCTGAAAGAATGCGCCAAACTTTGAAACACTTTGTTCATTAAAGATGCGAGAACACACGGAGCTTGGTGAGGCAGCATGAGTAACAGGCGAATCGCAGCTAAAAACAATACATCTGTGGTCAGATATGGTCATGTCCACTAATTTCACAGAGGAAATGCTGACACCCAGGGTAAAAACCAAGTCCAGTGTATGACCACGGTTATGTGTTTGCCCTTTGACATGTTGTTTGAAGTTAAAAGAAGTGGCCATATTTAAAAAGTCAGTTGCAAAAACATTGGTGGGGTCATCAACATGAATATTCAAATCGCCACAAAGAACAATTCTGTCATAATTTAAAACCAGAGTAGATAAAAATTCAGGAAGTTCTGATAAAAATCCTCCAGGTGGTTCTGGGGGGCGATAAATTATAACAAATATGATAGGTTGCCGGCCTCCAACTTTAAGAGTGAGAACTTCAAAGGAGTTAAATTCATCACAGCGTACTTGATGACATTTAAAATTTTTCCTATACATGCTCACTAGCCCACCACCACGACCACTGACCCTCGGTTGACTACACAGTTCAGCTAGCTGGCTATAGTCATTCATTTGCAACCAGGATTCAGTAAAAAACATAAAATCTAGATTTGCAGACAAGATAAAATCATTTAAGATAAAAGTCTTAATTGACAGAGATCTCACATTGAAGAGAGCCACTTTAAATGTGTTTGTTCTAGGTGCTGGAGTTGGTGCAGTTGTCCTAATCCTTAAGAGATTACTAATATTTCTGTGTGGGATGTGCACATTTCGGTTTACTGGTCTATGCGTGATGATGACAGGAATAGAAGTCTTTGGAACAACGCTGGGAGCAGACGGCTTTACATGCCAGCAGGTGGAGACAGTTGTTTGTGGCAGTGAGCCAGAGATCTGTTCAGTGACTGGTGGTGCGTCCAGGTGTGCTGCATGAATGATTAGTCATTCACGTAAGTCATGTGTGGACCGCACCACATGCTGTATGTGCGCAGCTAACATTTCTGAGCCCCGTTTGTTTGGGTGAAGTCCGTCTGTCTTAAAAAGAGACATTCTTTGCCAGAAAATATTAAAATTATCCACATAACACACGGTGAGCCCTGCAGGCGGACTGGAGCCAGTCGTGGAGGCCAAGGAGTCTACTGAAGCGGCCAGCACCGCGACCAACTGTGGGAATGGGACCAGAGATAAAAACGGACTTTCCGCACTGCTTTAAAAAG
>NW_025730864.1:0-778 GCF_021292245.1 Micropterus dolomieu
AAGAACCTGAAGTGATGAAAATAATAACCGTCACATTCATAGTGTGATTTTGGCTACAGGGGGCTTACAGGAGTCTGACTGGAAACCCTCAAACAGCAGACTGAGCTCTGTCTATGGTGAAAAACTAAACTCTGCTTTCAGAGTCTACACAGCTTTATTTTGCTCATGGTCTGAAAGCTTCAGTTACTTTGAATATAACACAGTAACAAAGTTAATCACAGAAAACACATCTGTAAAACGCTTTGCACACCTCAAAGATAATAATTAACGTTAACTTAGCAGCTGTGGGGTCTATTAGCTCGTTCTTTAGCTGGCTGCTGCTGGGATGCTGCATGACAGTTTTCACATTCAGATGGAAATTCAGGATAAATTAAACGTTAGATGAGCGTACCGCTCAATTAACAGCTCTCAGGTTTTAAACCACAAATCAAAGAAAGGAAAGAGATTAAGGAATTAAGGAATATTTCTAAGTAGAATACAAGTGGTAGCCTAATATTCTAGCCACAGCACGCTGTAGCCTACCAAAGTTTTATATGTTGTAGGCTATGGTAAAATATCAGACTTCCACTCAGACCTCCTGATTTGCCATTATGTGCTCATCAATACCGTGTTGTAATGGTGAGCTTTACTCCAAATGAGCCTGGCATGGTGTGCTATTTAAATAGGCTAGTGACACAAGAGGTGTTGAAGAAATACTGTGAGCCAGGTTCAGGTGTGAAGAAGTTTCGGAGACTGATGAAGACTTAACATAGCGTTGTTTATTGAGCCCGGCCGAGGA
>NW_025730865.1:0-745 GCF_021292245.1 Micropterus dolomieu
CACACACACACAGAGACACACACTGAGACACACACACACACAGACACACACTGAGACACACACAGACACACACACTGAGACACACACACACACAGAGACACACACACTGAGACACACACACACAGAGACACACACTGAGACACACACACACAGACACACACAGACACACACACACACACACACACTGAGACACACACACACACACACACACACACACAGAGACACACACAGACACACACTGAGACACACACACAGACACACACAGAGGCACACACAGACACACACACACAGACACACACACAGACACAGACACACACACAGACACACACTGAAACACACACTGAGACACACACACAGACACACACTGAAACACACACTGAGACACACACTGAGACACACACACAGGGACACACACACAGAGACACACACCCTGAGACACACACTGAGACACACACACACAGACACACACACTGAGAAACACTGAGACACACACAGAGAAACACACACTGAGACACACACTGAGACACACACACAGACACACACACTGAGACACTCTGAGACACACACTGAGACACACACACAGACACACACTGAAACACCCACAGAGACACACACACAGACACACACTGAGACACACACAGAGACACACACACAGAGACACACACTGAGACACACACTGAAACACACACACACACTGAGACACACACTGAGACACACACAGAGACACACACACAGAGACACACAC
>NW_025730866.1:0-2190 GCF_021292245.1 Micropterus dolomieu
GGGCGGGCGTTATATTTGTAAATGTATTTGAAAATATTTGAAAGAATATATTACCCTGTTTCTAGTATGTTATTTCTTATTTAATTATTTTAATTCTACTGAATGTACCTTATTTTTTTGTTTCCTCACAAACTGCTGTAATCTGCTCCAGCTGCTTTTCCCTTCAGACACACAACACAAGACCCTCTTCCTTTATTTGTCTCTCTGTCCCTACAGAGATAATGCTCGTCTTTTACCGTCCGTCTGTCCTTACAGAGGTAATTCTCAGGCTGTACCTGATTGTGGACATTAACAACAATAACAAAAGATCATCTGGTTTCCCGTGTATTTTATGTGTGTATTAACTTTGGTTAGTGTCCGTCTACCAGGGCCTTAGAGTCAGAGAGGCCAACTTAGGCCTGGATCTCTCTGTGTTATACATGGTACGTATAAATACATATATACTGCACATTGTAATAAATTAAAAATGTGTCTACACAAGCCGAATTAAAGTGTGGAAACAGACAAGGTGTGCAGTCATATTCTATAGTGTGTTTGTTTGCATTTAAGCAAAACAACCGGTCTGTATGTAAAAATAAGGGCACAGATAATAGCAAACTTTACATGCTGATATGTTGGCATAATAATAAATGACCCTTTGAGCTTTGTGTGATGGCAGACAATTGATCTGGCTTATATCCATCCATAATTATGTCAACTGGACAGTGTGGAGGAAGTGACTGAGAGGAGGATGACAGGGAAGCTGAAAACCATCACGGACTACTCCTCTCATCCTCTCCATGCTGAGCTGAGCCAGCTCAGGAGCTCCTCCAGCCCCGAGCCTCAAAGCGCTTTGGAGGCTCATTTGTGCCGTCAGACTCCACAGCACCAAGCTGAGAGACTGATTTCACTTAATTTCAGTATTATTGATTGTATAGTGTAAATAGTGTGTTGATATTTCTATAATACTGTCTGTGAAGATTCTCAGTCATCCAGGTCATAGTTATCCAAAGAAGGTTAAAGTCCAGTTGCCCTTGACTTTAACTTTTTTTGGATTCTATAATACTGCAGCTGTTCTTTTATATCCCTTGTGCTGCTATGTCGACTGAAATTCTTCACTACTTTAGTAACTATACTACTACTACTACTAATGCAAGTTTTTATATGAAAAAGTAGGCATTAAATCACTGTGGCTCAACTTTTTATTTAGTAAACATGGTTTATGCATTTACATTGACCGTCATGTAATCAGTAAAAAAACTTGACATCATATCTACACAAGAATGCAGAACCTGAACTTCTGCTATGTTACTTAACATCACAACCTGGTTTTCCCCTTAATGAATAACACTGGTGGATCCAAAGCCTGATTCATCTTATTTCTCTGCTGACAATAAGGATATTATAGAAAAACATCAGTTTTATCCTTAACATGTCATTATTCTGCTCTGAAGTTACTCAGTGTCCACACTGAGATATTGATCATTTTCACAATAAATGTCAAGTGTTCAAGTTTCAAGGCTGATTTTTGCCCTTGAATGAAAATTGAAGTGCTAGATGGTTAATTGTGTGGTTAAACTATTCTTTATGGTCAGAACGTGCCAAACACTTTCTGCCAAGCAGTGGATCACTTAACAAATCTGAGGTAGAACATTCAAAACTATTATGATAAAATCTTTATTCAAAAAATCTCTTTGCCTCAACAAAATAAACCTCTTAATAGAAAAATTAAGTGCTAATTCTTTCGTGATTCTAATAAATTAAATCAAATATTTACTGACGATATATTGAACATTTGTTATTTTGTTATTGAGGAAAATTATATTGCGATAATTATCATTATTGTTTTATTGTCCAGCCCTAGGATGTACACTAGAATGTAAATTTAAAGCTCTGTGGTTTTTGAACTATATGCAGCAAAACAAAACAAAAATCAGAAGATTAACCAATAATTAAAATATTATTGCAGCCATAAATGCATTTGTAAAGATGGAAGTACTGCTTGGCAACAGGTTTGTTGTCCCGTTGTAAAAATAAGGACACAGCAGTTGACATGTATAAAAAGATGTTACTTAACATCCCACCTTTTTCTTGGCTGCAACATCCCATCAAATGGAAATATTCAGCCTGATATATTTGTTCTCTGTGCAAATGTTGGAGTCTACAGGAGATTAGTTTTGAACTACACACAGCTAACAAAGACAATAATCA
>NW_025730867.1:0-802 GCF_021292245.1 Micropterus dolomieu
AAGTTACTAAAATCTACTTAAGTAAAAGTAAAATGTAGCTCATTAAAATTTACTCAGAGTGACTTAGTTACTTTTTTAAGCTCCTAAACATATATACTGATTTAATATCTTATTTATAGTTCTTTTTATTATACTTATTTAAATAAATCACAGTCTTGAGGCCGCAATGTCAGATCAGTTCGTTTGACAGATTATTTGCTAAAGCAATGGCGCAAAACAACGTTAGAGAACTTATGTTATTATGAGAAGTTTAGTGAATGTTTTTGCTTCATTATGAAACTGTGGCGGAACAATTTAAACTATGGCAGGCCGCACTGGACTGGGAAAACGGGAAACACTGCACTGTATATGAGGTCATATCCCTATTTAGGCTACATTAAAACAGGTGGTACTTTGAATGTGCCTTCATACGCATTAGCATAAATTTTGCCTAAGCATTATTAACTAGTAACCAGCAGGTGCCAACTGACATTAACGATGTCATGCACCAATGTGTTTTTGGCTAATTTGAGCAGAGCCTCTTACCAAACTATGAAAACATCTTTTACCAAGCAGAGTGCGAACTACGGGGGAGCTTGGCTCTAGAACTCCCCCTGCTGGTCAGGTTTTGTATAGCAGCCATTTAGGTTAGGTGATCTGTGTCTCTACTTGATGACATCATCAGTAAGCATCAGGGAAGTTCTCCATGTAAGAGCCTAGGAAAAGCTCAGTCTTTCATCGGTCATCATCCTGACATTTGGGTCTTTGAAAGCATCGTTGGTATGTAAAATAAACTTAAGAGATCATTTGTTGACATGTTTGT
>NW_025730868.1:0-2226 GCF_021292245.1 Micropterus dolomieu
CGAGCTGGGAGGCAGAGGTGAGTGAACCTGGCAGGGGGAAACAGAAAGACAGGGTTAGTAAGTAATGGGGACGTGAAGCAAGGGGAAATCGAAGCGGCGACACCAGGTCAGGAGCTGCGACGATCGAGCGAGGATGCAGTGGAAAGCCGGGGTAGATATACTGGTTGTGATGAGGCTGATGAGAGAATGGAATGGAGGTTGACGAGGTGCAGGTGTGGGTAGACAGCCGGGCTCCGGAGCAGAGAGGGAGAGAGCACACACAGAGAGAGAGAGAGGGCACAGGAGAAACCAGAATGTGAGGGAAAGGAGAAACAGGACACTCACCAACAGCCGGGCTGCCACCGCGACGGAAGCCAAATGTTATTTGTATTCAAGAGACCTGGCTGGAAGACAAAATCTGGATTTTGTGATACAGGGGTATGTGGATGTCCGTCGAGATAGAAGCACTGGAGGTGGGGGAGGATGTGCTACATTTATTAAACAGGGGATGCCATATAGTATTCTAGGATTAAGGAAGGAGCTGGAGTATGTGGTGGTAGGAATGGAGAATGTAGTGATAATCAACTTCTACAATGGGAGGGTGATGGAGGAGTTGTTGGATCTAAAAGGGTTGGTGTGTATTAATGATGGTAGAGGAACAAGAATCGAAATGGGCTCAGGAAATGAATCAGCACTAGACCTTACCATCACATCTAATGAACTGGCAAGGTTTTGTGAATGGGAGGTATGGGAGGAGTCGACTGTAGGGAGTGATCATTTTCCTATATTATGCAGAATTAGAATGAGGGTGGAAAAACAGTCTGACGAGGGAGATGGGTCTTTAGTAAGGCTAATTGGGGCAAATTCAAGGAGCTATGCGAGGGTAGAGATATGGAGACTGAAAATTATTAAAGAAGTGGCGGATGAAACTATTCCTAAGAGTTCTGGGATAAGGAGTAGGAAAGTGGTTCCATGGTGGACACAGGAATGCACGGAAGTAATAAGAGGTAGAAACAGGGCTTTCAGGTTGTTGAGACGTACTCATAATTTTGAGCATTTACTCCAATATAAAAGGATGGGTGTCGCGTGCATACAGGATGCCGCCCGGCGACGCTGCAGGTTTAGGGGTATTAACCACCGGCTAAACTGTTGCGCTGCAGGCCATAACAGCTGTGACAGCACTCGCATCAGCACACCACAACGCCGGATCACCGTCACCATCAGCCAAAACGCCCAGTCCAGGTAAGAAAGAGACTGACACAGGTGCATCACCACCTGTACTTGTACCGGTTGTCAAGGCACCAGCGCAGTGCCATATAGTGGCGGGAGGGAGAAAAACCCTCAACCTGCCACACATGCAAAGAGGAAATATTGGCGCGGGTTCTGCAGCTCAATAGGAAGAACGACACCTGTGGGAGAAGTGTGGGGGATGATTAAAAAGATGAGCGGAATAAGGAGGGAGTGGGACTACCCGGTACTGGTTAGTGGGGGGGAGAAGGCAGTGACTGACAAAGAGAAGGCAGAGATGATGGCTAAAACCTTTGTGGCAATACATAGCTCTGACAAACTGGAAGGTGAGTGGAAGAAAGGAAGGGAAATGACATTGAAGGCGTATCCTGGGGTCTTGGAAAAAAGGAAAGAAGTGGGTGATGCACTGAGTGCTCCAATGTCTAATGCAGAAATGGAGAGAGCAATTGCAAGACCAGGTTTGACATCGCCAGGAGAAGATGAAATGTTTTATATTATGTTTTCGTGTTTGGGTGAGGTAGCATTAGGAAGACTGAAGGGGATATATGATGCACTGATTAAATCAGTAATAGATTATGGTTGCATAGCATACAGAGATGCAGCTAGAGCCACATTGGCCAAGTTGGATGTTGTACAAACACAAGCGCTGAGAATATGCACTGGAGCGTTTCATACGTCACCAGCAGTGGCAATGCAGGTAGAAATGGGTGAGATGCCTCTGCAATTAAGAAGGGAACAGCTGGCAGCCAACTATTGGGCAAACCTCCAAGGACAGGGGAGGTCTCACCCCACAAGAGCAGTTATGCAGGTATGCTGGGAGCATGAAAGGGTTAAAAATCACAGTTTTGGATGGGTGGGAGATGCTATTGGGAAAGAGAGGGAAAGAGATGGGACTTAAAGGCAAGGAATTTTGTCCAACAGTTCCGCTGCCAGTCAGACCACCTTGGCTCCTTTTGCAGACTAGTGTGGACCTAGAGATTTTAAATAGCCACTCAAGGA
>NW_025730869.1:0-1550 GCF_021292245.1 Micropterus dolomieu
TCAAAAAGGGAGGATGCTGTGTTTGAGGACAGTTTGTCTCTCTGTGCGTGGGACAGTTGTTGATAAGTTGTTAAACGCTGCCCTGGCTTCCTTCCTCCCTACATTATTAATATGCATCAACAGATGATGTCAGTAAATCTTTGCAAGTTGAAATTAATATATGATTAGTTTTGTTCTTAGAATGTTTTTTATTCTTATTGCTGTTTTGCAAATGATGCAGTAGTAACTTCTTAAAATAAAGTTTATGGAAATAACAGTGATGTTTTATGAGCGGGTCCATTTTGTGTTTGTCTCGTGCAGGAGAGGACAAACATTAACAGGTCAGCATTTGGGTGAGGCTATATAAACTGCTGCCAGTGGTTTCACTTTCCACTGATCAACAGTTGGTGCTAAAGAAACATGTGTAAACATGGATGTAAACAATGTAGGATTTAAAATATTCAAAGGTTTCTGCCATTGAGGACTACGTTCAAGACCCAATGTTGATTAATGTTCTTCATCACTCTCGTCCGTGCAAAAAATGTCCACTGCTGAGCCTTTGGATGCCTCTGTTGGTGTAAGTCACTCTGTTGCAGGTTTCTATTTATAGACACCTGAAAGATAAAATGATTTTAAAACAGCACAGGTAAAACTACATTTTTCACTGCAGTAACAGAAGTAGTGTTGCTGTAGATGCTTAATGAGAAATGCATGTTGCTAATACAGAAAGAGGAAGTGTGGTCACTCTCAACCGCTCACATACACAATATGCTGTTTGTATGCATTTGGCACATTAACTAAAAGGCACCTCCAGGTGGAGGTAGAGGAACACTGGGCGAGAGGGAAAATCCATTGTCCTTTTACATCACACAAAACTGTCTAAAGGCTAATACTCGTCTGAAAAAGATGGATATTTGTCTTCTGTCCTTTCCTGTACCACATGAACACAACAGAAACAACAATCTACATCCACACCCATTAACAGATACACATAGATCAGAGGTGTAGACTCTAATCACATGACTTGGACTCGAGTCAGACTCCAGTCACAAAGAAGGATGACTTTAGTTACTGGCCACATGGTCTCCTGTCCCTGGCCCTGTACACCCCAGAGGCCCACTCCCTCTCCGGTACCTACAATGGGTTGTGTAGTAGGTCCTAGTCTGTAAACCGCTCGTGATCGTCCCTCTGGCTGGATGAATTTTACACATGATCCATGCACTACAGCTGGGGGTTCTCCACAGCGCCACACAACTTTCGAAATACTTCCATCTGACAGAGAAAAGAAAGGTCAGGTCAGCTGTTGCCTGAAGCCTAATTGTAGCAAAATGGCTATATTTAGTAATAATAATCGGAGGGGGGGTTCCTCCATTCTGATTTATATATCCCTACCTCTGCTGAATAACTTTCATCCCCAGTGGGGACAAAATTTATCCCCCTTCAGAGTGATCAGTGCTACTTCAGTAGTGACGCAATGCTCTGTCTGATTCGTTACAAGTCGCGAAAAAATAGCCTATCAACGCTTGAGACATTTGCTCCGGTGAACGGCGGAGCTGTGTGACGAAGGGAAG
>NW_025730870.1:0-1214 GCF_021292245.1 Micropterus dolomieu
GATTGACTGTGATGTCAGGCTGCAAACATTGTTCACTGATATGACAATCTCCATGGAGCGGGCCATTCACCGTCCAACCCAAGATGGTCTTAATCGCATAAGGGCCCCCGTTCTCTGCACGAACCACCTCCCACGGCTCCAAAGCTTGAGGAACGTTAGTGCCAATCAGAAGATCCACATCAGAATTGATCTCTGGTATTTTTATGTGTCTTAGGTGCGGCCATCTTTGAAGGTCTTTTGAGCTTGGAATGTTACCTCGATGAACCGGCATGTTCTGCTGAGTAAAAATCTCAGACAGGCCACAGAAGTTGTTCGAGTCCAGCCCGGCGACTTCCAAGTCTGACAACTTGTAACTGTCTACCACTTTCTCTTGTCCCATAGTTCTAAGGAGAATTCCCAACTTCTTCCCTGTAAGATTGAGCCGAGTCATGAGTCGCTCTGTACAAAACGAGGCGGTACTCCCTGGGTCCAAAAACGCATATGTGACCAAGATCTCCTGACCCCTCTTAGATTTCACTTGAACAGGCAAGATAGAGAGCGTACAGTCCTGCCGGACCGGACCGGACCATTTTTACTTCATTTCTTCCACTCGCAGATGTCTCTTGTATATTTCCAAAAAGAGGGTCACTCGCCATCTTGACTTGCCTCTCAACAAACTTCACAATATCTGTGAACATAGCTCTGAATATCGCAGGCCACACTTCTGCAATAATCTCTCAGCTTATAAGGCAGTTTTTTCACAATGATTTGCATATTCGTAGGTACGTTCAGAGCACTTGCAGAAACTCCCATAGAGTTGCAGCATTCCCGCAACAATAAACTGTAGGCCCGTAAAGCCTTGACATCTTCGGCCTTAAGCATCGGCCAGGAAAGCACCTTGTCCATATAGGCAGAAGCTACCTTAAATGGATCACCAAAATGCTCCTGAAGTAGTGATTTTGCCTTACTATAACCATGGGACGGAGGCAGATGTTGACAACTTCGGATCAAATCCCTGGGCTGACCTCTCGTATACTGTTCGAGGTAATACAAACAATCCGTCTGACTTTGCGTTCTCGCCTCAATGTTGTGTTCAAATCCTCTTATGAAGGTTTGATACTGCAGTGGATCTCCATCAAAAACTTGTAGATCTCGCTTAGGTAAGAGAAAAAGTGACTGTTGTCCAACCAATAAAGACGTGATTTGATTTTGCCTTTCTAAAACTGTGAGAAAAC
>NW_025730871.1:0-933 GCF_021292245.1 Micropterus dolomieu
AATGTATGACCTTCTCTTTTCCTACGGGATCAATTTTGCGTCCCCACAGCTAAAATGATCAAAATGTGTTTAGCTAACGTTAGACTCTTAAGACATTAGCTATAACATTAAGTTAGTTAACGTTAGTTATTGTTAAGTCAACTTATTTAACCTAACATCAGGCCATGATAATCAATCATATTTTGTAAGTTACCTGGATTGACTGACTGATTTTATAGAAATGATTAAGCAATCACTACTAACTGATCACTAGGAATAATTGTGTAATTATTAAACCCATAACATTACTTAGGGAGTCCGGAGACCCTGGGCGAACTGAATTTCCGGTGCTACCCTAATGAGGATTTATGAATTAAGTTCCATCGTCAACCGCTTATCCTGCGTACAGGGTCGCTGGAGCCAATCCCAGCTGACATCCGCATAGTCCGCATGGTGGGAGGAAGCCGGACCACCCGGAGAGAACCCACGCACATGCAAACTCCACATAGAAAGGCCAGGGAAACCGGGGTTTGAACCCACATCCTTCTTGCTGTGGGGCGACAGTGCTAACCTCTGCACCACCGTGCCGCCCAGAAGTTTTTATTAAATATAGTACTGCATAGTACACAGCACGCAGTAGTTCTTGAATTCCATTTTGCACATGGCTAATTACTGACCGAAATAAAAAAATACCCCTCAAATAAATGTATAAAGATAAAATACTTACCTTTAGCATTTTATAAAACACTAAAAATCCCAGTCTGCTCTGATTGGTCAGCTGGCCCACTCTGTTGTGATTGGTCAACTGCTTCGTAGGTGTGTTGGGGAAAGTCTAGCTAGTTTCTGACAGGACTCATTAAAGTTATGACTTACTTGATACTCTGCCGATCAGTCGCATTGGCCTGAGCGCCGTACAGATTGGTAAGCGGATGCCAAAAGTAGCCAGGATAAAAT
>NW_025730872.1:0-1591 GCF_021292245.1 Micropterus dolomieu
AACTGACTGGGGCCCGTTCGTGAGAAGTCCACTATCCAGTTGCAGAGTGTTGTATTTAAACCCAGAGTGCTGAGTTTGCTGATCATTTTCTTAGGGGACATTGTGTTGAACGCTGAGCTGAAATCCACAATCAGGATTCTGAAGTAGGTGGTGTTTTTCTCAAGGTGTGTATATATTAATACATATAAATAGATCTGTTTTAAAGTTGAGAGTCTAACAATGTTGTAGGCAGTCAGCAATCAATGTATAAACGGATTTCTCTGAAAATACTTACTTCTTTGGAGAAGCTATAACTGGCCATATAGACTAGTAAAAACCTGGTTGGGGATAAGGTTAGGTGAGGTGTTTCTGTGTTTATTGCGAGATCTCTCTATGAAAGTGATTTGTGTTTTGGATTCTATTCGTTCATGAGTTTAAGCGAGCACGTGTACGAGCGCACGCCTGGTTGCAATCTTAAAACCGCAACATGAGTGGCCGCTGGAAATTCCATAATGCCCCTTTAATGTTAACATTAATTCCACACCCAAACTTACAGCTCCATTAAATAAAATAGAAAGTTCAATTAACTTAACGTTATGTTACTGCAATTTTTGTTTCAAGATTCACCACATATCAGATATTAATTATGAAGCAGCTGCCGGGTCAGCAGACAGACACAGCAATCCCTCAACAGCCTCTTGTAATGTTAAATGTGGTCTTATACAAGTGAACTGCACTCACCACATTCAGAGCTACAACTGAAGAGTCTATGTAAAATGTCACATAAAATATCAGCGCTAACGTATTGCATCCAGTCCAGTCCTGAACAGTCTAATGTCAAAGCTGCAAGGAAAATTGAGATCTGGTGTCAAACTAAACATTCTCAAATCGATGACAGTCCTTCATTTCAAAATGGAGGTTTGTGGTGGTTTTCGCGATCTGTTAATATTACTGTATTTAGATTTAGAGTAATATTTTCCCAGAATGCATTGAAAATCTACAGTAACATACTGTCCACCGCTTATACAGTTGGAAACAGTTAAAAATACAGTAATAATACTTAAAAGTATAAAAATAAATTCAGTGTATAGTCTGATGATGTTATAACTGACCATGTAGTCGATCACTTGGTCATCCATGTTACTGTTTGCAGGCCTGCATTAACCTGCAGTTAGGCCTGAGCCTCAGAGGTTTTGTAGGCCCACAATAAAAACAATAAAAATGTCTAATGACCACGTTTATCTATACTTTGCGCGACAGTAAGCATGATCGGTATGCGTACAGTAAAGGCAATGAGTCACCTTATGACCTTATGAATCTTTTCTAAGGAAGATGCTCCTACCAATAGCTACGGAGTCAACACTGTAAAATCAAGATCACAGTAATAATTAGTTGATCAGCAAACACATGAATGCAGCATTGTAGAAAATATTTTGTCCTTGTAATCCACGTTTCCATTGCAAATGATAGCCTTTAGATATAATTGGAAACTATTCAGAATCCCCCTCCTTAAAGGGGAAGGGGATTAGTATCATAATCATTTAATATTGCATTGCAAATAAATTTTCATACACACAAAGCGATTACAGTACTGTTCCTACCAGGCTGGACA
>NW_025730873.1:0-1226 GCF_021292245.1 Micropterus dolomieu
CGATCTGACTCTGGATCAGAGAGAAAATGGAGGTGAAGCAGCTGATGGAGGACGGATGAAGACAGGAGGACGCTTTGTCAGCTTCCTCTTCACTCTGACTCCTCCTACTGACTCTCACACACAGTCTACACACTCACTATTGATTCCTGCTGATCAGTGATGTCAGAGTGAGGTCAGCGTGATGTCACATGGCTTGAACGGGCGTGTTTCCTGTGAACCTCCCAGCGGCTGGATAACAGCTGCGGCTCTCTGGATATTTGTGGCTCGTTCTAATGCGTGCAGTCAAACAAACTTTATTTCTACAGACACAGAGAAGTCAGCAGCTGCAGGAAATCAGAACCACTGACAGGAAGTTAAGAGTCAAGTTAAACCACATGTCAGAACTTTCTACAGCAGCAGGATTTAGAAGATGCTGGAAGCTGCTGTCTTTAGATTTTGGACCCGTCACAATTTGTCACATTTTCTGAAGCCACAACAAATCTTGTTGAAAGGAAACAGTTGATTGAAGGTCCAGTTTCAAACAAAGAGTCAAAGCTTCTCTTTGTGTCGACTCCTTTAATGAGAACATTGAAAAGGACTCGAGTCCAAGTCTCAAGTGTCCAGCTCAGATTATTCCAGCACCAACCCTGGCAGGATGCAAGTTAAACAGAAAGCAACACATTTAGTTAGAACAGAAAGCAGCCAGCTGTTAAAATGGACTCAGAGAATGAAGACACAATAAGATTTGATTCAGTCAGACTTTCACAAGAACAAAGGTTTGTTCAGCCTGAACACAAATGTGGTCTGTAGTGTTTTTGTAGTCCCTGTTTATTCAGCGCCTCTTCCTCCTCACTACACACTGGATCAAAGCACAGCAGTTAAACCCAGAGGCCTCCAGTGGACCTGGTTCAGGCCTCTGAAACATCTGGACTCTGTGATCTTTGTCTTCCAGCGTTGACATTTGGAGCAGGTATAAACAGACGTCACGTGATCTAGTTTGTTTGAAGCGTACCGAGTCCTTCAGACGTTGATCTCAGAACTCAGCAGAAACTCCACTTCTTTAGTCTCTTTCCTCCAGGTTCTGGTTTTTCTCGTCTCTCTGTTCATTCCTCAAAGATAAAGCTGGATTTTTCATTGAAGCTGAAACATTTCAGTAAATATGCCAGATTTAGCCAGAAGGCTGTTTTTCATCTGTAGTCAGTACAAGTCAACACAAAACAGACAACATAGTAAAACCAACCCAGGGA
>NW_025730874.1:0-603 GCF_021292245.1 Micropterus dolomieu
CAGTGTGTGGTTCAGCACTCAGACCCCCCCCCTTGCTGACCACAAGGTGCCTCTGCGCACCAGCCATTTCAAACCCAGCCTACAGTCTTTGGGCTACGCCCCCTTATTTGCATACACACCTCAATCCTAAATCCCAAAAACCCAATCCTAAAACGCCCAAAAGCCTAATCCTAAATACCAAATGCATTTTTGATTTAGACTTTGGTTTTGGTTTAGACTTTCAGTCTTAATTCTGACTCAATAATTCCTCCATATCTGCTTGAGCTATATTTTACCATTCATTGGGTTTATAGCATCTTCTAAGTAGCACGCATGCAAGTCATTTGAAAAAAAAAGTGTTCTCACCTTGGAGAGGTCTCTGAAGTTGCCAGGTAGAGTGAGATCGAGCTCCTCTGAATCATAGTTGGTCAAGACCCAGGGGAAGATAGGGTACTGGTTTAAGTCATTATATGTCCTTCCTGCAGGGACAAAAGATAAACGGGAGAGGAAAAAGTGTCAAACCAGATACCGATACAACAATCTTTACAACAAATAAAAAGTCAATAGCACACAGTACAAGAAAATGGAAACAGGAAGTATTCTTTAAACTAATTCAGTTGTTTG
>NW_025730875.1:0-2778 GCF_021292245.1 Micropterus dolomieu
TCACTGGCCCGTCGAAACAAAACATTAGTAGGCCTATTATAAAAACGAAAACAAAAAAATCGCATTAGAAAGTCAACATCCTTCAGCTGTTTTGCAGCTCATGGCGCACCGTTGGCCAATCAAGAGTTGTAGTGATGAATGGTTTTCAAAAGTTATTTCTCTAATCTCAATCAAGCGGCAAAGTAAAGTGAAACCATGCAGACGGAACTTAAACCTGCATCCTCTCTAACGGCCAGCAGGGGGCGAGTCCGCTGGTTTCAGTCCGGTTCCATTAGAGTTAATGGGAGCGACCCTCTCCTCCTGTTCTTTTCTCTCCTGTCTCTTCTTCAAACTACTCGTTGGAATAGCTGACTGCTAGCTTGCACGTGTGCTCTGCTGGTCTACTCGTCAGATTTTGGAGTCTTGTATCGTCGTTATTCGTCTGAAGGTGATCTGAGAACAGTTTGTCCTACAGCCTGTAAGTGAAACAGTCTGAATGTTTACAATCTGCCCGAACACAGCGTGGAGTCAGCTGTGGCCACGGTACATGCTCAGATTAACTTGTGATCCGACAGCTGTATCTACCGTCGCTCACGTCTCAGATCACTCACTCATTTAGCAAACACACACACAGACGGCGGAAGCAGGGGTGTAGAAACTAAAACCAGCTGGGAGTGGTGTAGGCCGAGGCTATACTCGTATCGTTTAATCCTATCTGTTGATCTGGTCCTTGCTAGTAAACGGCAAATATAAACTGTTACCATGACAACAGCAGTGCAGAAATAACTTTGAACATGGGGGCAATAAAGAACCACTTAGAAAATGGATGAGTAAGTATTAGGTCACTGCTCCTAACAGAAAACCTGTTCCTCGTGGTGATCATCCTGATATATCGGGCTTGTGTGGGGACAAAAAGTGAACGTGCTGCCGTCTCGACAAAGAGCTCCAGGATGCTTTCACTTGTTCGTGCTCAGCAGTTGTGCTGCAGTGAAGACATTTCCAGTTTGCAGAGCTCACAGAGCAACATGTTGTTGGGTCTCTGTCTAAAATTCTGTGTGATGGTCATTTTTTGTTCTGCAGCTCGTTCTCCGGGTGGAATCGCTGCTTTAACTGGACGCAGCACTTCACTGCGACCCGCCGACGCATGTTATGCAAATAAAGATATTTCCTAATCGATGACATCAATTTCGTGGATAATTGGGCCCAGCCCTACACCACATCATTTGATGTGACTTTGTGTTCTGACTCAGCCAGTAAACAGGAGCATAAATAATACACTACATTTGTACAGGAAGGAACTCGGTTACATTTAAGATGAAGAGAACGAGACTCTCTCTTTGCTCAGTGCACATTTGATCCAGTTAGAAGGACGACTGAGGATGAAGCTCACAGTCAGTCAGCTGTGTGGTGATGGAGATGACAGTGGTGATGAGGAGAGGCTAAATCTGTGCTTTGAAATGAGAACCAGAAGTGCTGGGACAGGTGTTAAAGAGCTGGAGTTTTGTATTTACTTATTTATTTCATATTGAACATTTTGGAATTCTGTAGAAAACATCTGTCTTAGTATTTTTCATAAAATGACACCTGATTGTTCTGAACTAGAAGAAGCAGAAGAAAATGAAAGTAACAGAAGTACCAACATGTCTGACTTATTCCAGACTGGCCTGAGATCAGCAGCATCCAGGCCACCAGGTCCTGATCCACCTGCACCTGCTTAACGTTAGAATGTAAGTTCAATAGAAATATATAAAAGATAAAAAGGTTAAAACTAGGAAAGGGGAGGGAGCTGCTGTGTCATGCTGCCACTCTCTGCGGCGCTGGAAGCTAGTAGTGTTGAGCTCCACATTTAAAACCTGAACACATCTGATGATTGGATTAGAAATGGATTATTATCTCCATCATTTATTCTTTATTCAGATTGAGGGGCTGCAGTTTGTCAGAGATCAGCTGTGCTTCTCTGGCCTCAGCTGTGAAGTCCAACCCCTCCCATCTGAGAGATCTGGACCTGAGAAAGTTGTGGTGACACTAAAGTGCAGACATAAGGCTGATATTATACTGATCCACACTGAGGATCTTAATGCTAAAGTGTCTTTTCTTCTTCAGTGGTTTGGTCCATTGACGGTGGCAGAGCAATGTTGAGCTCCACATTTAAAAGCTTAATATAACAAGAAACATCTTCATCAAACATCAAATCCATGTTTTCACAGTATTGTGGGAGTCAGATCGTCACTGTTTAAAAGTATTCCAGTTGTTTTAGATCAGCCCAAACAAAGTGTTACCTGGATGATGACGTGCTTCATCAATACGTGACTGGACGACAGTACTCTGTGATTGGTCGATCAGCTCGCAGGTAACGTGGAGAGCTGGGAGAAGGTCTTACTTATTGCTCAGGTGAGTTTGAATCCAGCTTGACGCGATTTAGTAAAAAGTCTATTTTCTTTCATTTCTTTTTTCCTATGTGGCTCTGATGTAGAGCTCACTTATACAATCATGATCGCCGCCGTACATTAAAGATGACTTGAAACTCGCCAGGAACATGTTTGTGATTGTGAGACGAATCTGGGATGGAGGCAGTCCGCAGCTGCTGCGCACAACACGTGCACGTGTACGGCAACCAAAACCAGTAGGGCTCCAACCCCGGCAGCACAGTGCTCTGTAGAGGAGGCCAGTTTAGCGGCTGGAGAGGTGGTGGGCTGAGGCAGCGTGAAGTCTGACTCCCGCATCAATGGAGCCATTGTTATATTCTTGGACAGCACGGCCAAAGTTAGTGATTTGGTCGAAACAGGTGAAGTGTTCAAA
>NW_025730876.1:0-1804 GCF_021292245.1 Micropterus dolomieu
CATTTGTTACTTTGTAGATTATTTGATTACATTGCAGGTGCTTGCACAGAGAAAAGCAAAATCCAAGAAGAGATATAGGTGTTTCTTTAATTTCTCCTCAATAGAAAATATTTACTTTTATACTAAGGTGAGACCAAAGGATTTTTTCTCCTACGTCTTAAATTCAACTCAGGAGAAACAACCACATATCATCTCATTTATATCTTCCTCAATCAAAACAAGAGATCTCTAACTGATCTTGAATAAGTCTAATTTAATTTAAGTACCCTGAACATTGCACCATATGAGACCAGAGAAAGAGCCAAAGAAACCTCACATATGATTCCTGTAAATGTTAAGTATTTTCATTTTAGGGGCTTTATACTTTTGCTCCCCTACATTTTTAAATCCTGTATTGTATTTATTGCTGTTTATCTGAACCCTATAAAGTTACTGAGATGAAGAAAAATAATTATTTGTCAATGAAAATATTGCACAACTTTGTTACAGCCAGCATAACTGGAACACCAACCACTGATGTTTGGAGATTAATTCATTAAGGACAGAATGCATGCATGAACTGAGGTACTACAATGTCATACAGAATGAGCACTTTTACTTTTGATACTTAAGTATATTCACTATGACTATGGAATACTTTTATACCTTTTTGAGGACTTGTGATAAATATCTATTTCTACTTTTCTTGAGTAAGGGACCATTGTACTATATTTAAAGTAACTATCAGCTGGATGGTGCACTGGAAAAGTTGTTGCACTTAAAACAGAAGGTACAGTATTCAAAATGTGCTCAGGGCATCCTTTTTTATCTCCTGAGGACAAAAAAGAGCCCTTAATAAGACTGAGCAAAGCATCTCCCTCAAGTCTCTTCCTATGATGTCTTAGCCAGAACCTGGGCAAATGTGGAGGGAACACAGACAGTTCTCCTGACAGTGTTGAGGTCCCCCTTAAAACTCCGCTGCCCCATATACAAATACACACAAAGTGGCCTGTACAGTTCCACAGATTCAAGACTCTCTAAAACCACCATTTTTCTTTATATGTCTAAAATTTTATAGATTTTGTTACTAGCTGCATTTCAGATTTAGATGAATAAAATACAGTAAACAATTAAATTACGGTGTTTGCTTATGGTACTTTTATACTTTTAGTTAAGTAAAATTTTAAATATATGAAATTTTACTTCTAACAGTATGTAAAGCCTGGTGTTTCTACTGTCACTGATAAATGTGTTTCTTGCTTTATTTTAAACACTGTAGCCTGTAACACAGGCCTCTGTGTCAGAGCTGAGAAGTGGAGAATATTGTGGTGACTTTGCAGCCTCTTGGCTCAGGCTTAATTAATGGGCCATCAGCGGAGGGACACGCCCCCTGCACCTGGAACTTTCCCCCCTCCCCCAACCTTTCAGCAGCGCAGCAGAGAGGAGCAGAAGAAAACAGAGCGTGGCCGGAGTTTGGAGAGATTTGTTAGAAAAATTTAAAGACGAAGACTTCATCTTAACCGACGCAAGAGGCAATTTCAGAGCAGGTAAGATTTATAGATATTTCTGCTTCTTGTCAAATGATGTTAATGTGCAATATTATTTTGAATGGAAGAAAACAGCAAGCTCTAACGTTAATTGAGTGGCTCCAGAACCGCTCCAGTCAGATCTCCAGCACACAATTGATAGGTACATGGTTTAACATGATGGCAGAAGTGCATATTTAATGGATTTAGTGCAGATGCAACAGAATAGTGCTGTTAAATTGTAAATATTTTGTTCTGTGTAAATAACAATACACTTATAGGCTACTGTGCATGAGGCC
>NW_025730877.1:0-1157 GCF_021292245.1 Micropterus dolomieu
AGGACAACTCAGTCAGATGAAGATCAGTACTGAGAGGGACAGGGAAATACTTTTGAATGAAAAGGACAGACTAGAAAGAGATCGGTCAGAGCTGAAAATAAGAAAAGAACAACTCTTGAATAAAATGAAATCAATAGAATCTCTGAGGGCAAAACTTCAACACCTGAGTGAAAGGATGAGTGAAGACATGAGAGACAAAATGGCCAGACTGGAGCAAAACAATGACGACATTCTGAAACTATTGACTGTATTGGAGCAAAAGCATTGGGATTTGTGTGAAAAGAAAGAATATATGCCACGTTACGCTAAGGCAATCGAGACTGAAAAGAAAGGTTTGAAGAGTGTTTTGGCCGAAATTGTCATCCAGAGACAAGATATGGAAAATCGAACGAAACAAGAGGCTTTGTTGGGAACGGCGGATCTTGAAAAGCTGAAGGCAGAGCTGAAGCAAGACAGAGAGGATCTGAACAGAATGACTGAGCTGTTGAACAAAGAGAAATTGCACTTGGACCAGATGAGGTCTGACATCCAGAGACAAACTGACGTATTAGAACAAGAGAAACAAGACATAAAAGTGGCAAGAGACAAGTTGGAAATCACAAAGACTGAGCTGCAAAAGAAGAAGGAAAATGCAGTCAGTCTGTTTGACGAGATAAACAGAGAGAAAACCCACGTGAAAAATCTGACTCTTCGGGTTCGGAGAGAACGAGATGAACTCGAAAATGTCATGAACATGATTACCTTCAGACAAAAAGAGCAAGAGCTCAAGGAAGACGACATCAAAAGACAAACACAAGAACTGGAGACCAGTAAGAACAGTGTACTGGCAGAAAGAGAAGAACTGGAACTTTTGAGGAAGGACCTCAACAAGAAAGTAGAAGAGGTGGAATCAGCCACAAACAGCATGAGTGGAGAGCGAGAACAACTCACGAAAATGAAGACTGACAATGACAAAGGGAGAGAAATGCTTTTGAATGAAAAGGACATAATGGACAGAGAAAGGGAAGAGCTGAAAATAAGAGAAGATCAACTGATGAGTAAAATGAAATCCATAGAAACTCTGAGAGCAAAACTTCTACAGCAAAATGTGAAGATAAGTGAAGGCGTAAAATACAAGGTGGACAGGTTGAAACAAAACAATGAGGATGTGCTAATGC
>NW_025730878.1:0-1567 GCF_021292245.1 Micropterus dolomieu
CTTCTAAAAAAAAAGTTTTATAAATTTCAATTGGAATACCATCAATGCCAGGCGATTTTCCCAATGCAAATGAGTTAATAGCCTCTAATAACTCCTGCTCTGTTATTTCCCCCTCACAGCTTAACTGATGGGTAGCGGAGAGCTTAGGAACGTTATCTGAAGGGAAGAACTGTTCAATCACATGTTCAATCACATTGCTTGGATGCTGTAATTCTTCCTCTTTAGAGTATAGTGATTCAAAGTATTCTATTTCTTCCTGTAATATTTCTTGTGGGTTTGTTACCAAAACATTATTTTTATATAAACTTATAATATTTTTTTTTGCAAAATTTCTTTGATTCAGTTTTAAAAATAGAGCTGTACATTTTTCCCCATTATTCATCCAATTCGCATGTGAGTTAACAATAATTCCATTCACACGTTCACGATAGAGGCTCTCCAATTCATCTTGTTTTCTTTTAATCCGAAGCTCATTTTCCACTATATTTTTTGTCTATAACTATATGTAATTCATTTATTTCATCTATAATTTCCTTTTCTTTTTTTAAATTGATTTTTCGTTTGTATGAGCTCGTTTTAATTGTATGGCCTCTGAAGGAGCATTTAAAGGCTTCCCAAATATTGTGTGGATCTGACGAATTTTCATTATTTTCAAAAAATTCTTTAATAAATTTTTTGGTTGAATTTCCAGTAGCCACGCCCTTTAGAGTATTGTGAGTTATTTATCTGCAAGAAAACCAGTGCATGGTCTGATCTTAAACGATCAGAAATATAGCATTTTAAGGTTTTAGGCACCAGTAAAAAGGAAATGAGAAAGTAATCAATTCTACTGGCTTGCCTTCCTCTGCGCCATGTATACCTTATTGTATCTGGGTTTTTAAGTCTCCAAATGTCCACAAGATCTAATGATGCCATAAGCGCCTGTATTTCCTTGTGTGCATGAGGATGATTATTACATTTATTTAAACCCAAACGATCTTTTTTTATGTCTAAAACAGTATTAAAATCACCTGTTATTACAATTTGATTATTTTTTATTCCATTAAGACAATCCCTTATTCCATTAAAAAAAATTGCATTGTCCTCATTAGGGGCATATATATTGACTAAAGTTATTTGCAAGTTTAAGATAGTTACATCTATTATTATCCATCTTCCTTCTTTATCTTTATTTATAGAATGAATTGTGTAATCTACATTTTTTTTAAATAGAATCATTACTCCTCTACTATTACTGAGTCCATGATTAAAATAAATATCTCCTCCCCATTCTGACTTCCATTTTAATTCGCGCTCTAATTTTGAATGTGTTTCTTGCATGCAAATAATTTGTGTATCTTTCTTGTCATTCAGCCACGTAAAGATCTCATTTCGTTTGGAGACATTTGCCAGACCATTACAATTATATGTTGAGATTTGTGATGATATTTACAGAAGCCCAACAGTTCCCACCAAGAGCAAGCACTAGGCGACAGAGGCAAGGAAAAACTTCCTTTTAAGAGGCAGAAACCTCGAGCAGAACCATGGCTCAGGGTGGGCGGCCATCTGCCTCGACCGGTTGGGGTGA
>NW_025730879.1:0-1037 GCF_021292245.1 Micropterus dolomieu
TCAGACAAAAAGAGCAAGAGCTCAAGGAAGACGACATCAAAAGACAAACACAAGAACTGGAGACCAGTAAGAACAGTGTACTGGCAGAAAGAGAAGAACTGGAACTTTTGAGGAAGGACCTCAACAAGAAAGTAGAAGAGGTGGAATCAGCCACAAACAGCATGAGTGGAGAGCGAGAACAACTCACGAAAATGAAGACTGACAATGACAAAGGGAGAGAAATGCTTTTGAATGAAAAGGACATAATGGACAGAGAAAGGGAAGAGCTGAAAATAAGAGAAGATCAACTGACGAGTAAAATGAAATCCATAGAAACTCTGAGAGCAAAACTTCTACAGCAAAATGTGAAGATAAGTGAAGGCGTAAAATACAAGGTGGACAGGTTGAAACAAAACAATGAGGATGTGCTAATGCTGTACACTGTACTGGAACAAAAGCTTGGAGAACTTGATAAACAGAAAGAAAGCGTGGCTGGTGACACTGAGATTTTAGAGAGAGAAAGGGAAAGTCTGCTAAGTATGCTCTCCGACGTGGACATCCAGAGAGAACACATGGAAAATATGTGGAAGCAAAAGTTTGAGATGGAAAAACAAAATCTTGGAAAACTGAAGGCAGAACTGAAGCGAGACAGAGAGGATCTGAATAGAAGGAATGAGCTGTTGAACAAAGAGAAAGTGGACTGTGACCAGATGCGGTCTGACATGCAGACACAAACTGACTTATTAGAACAAGAGAAACAAGACATAAAAGAGGAAAGAGACAGGTTGGAATTCACAAAGATAGAGCTGCAAAAGAAGAAGGAAAACCTTGAATGTCTGTTTGACGGCATATACAGAGAGAAAACCAACATTAAAGATCTAGCCCTTCATGTTCAGACAAAAAGGGACGAACTTGAGAAAGTCATTAACATGATTGCCTTCAGACGAAAAGAACAAGAGCTCAGGGGAGACGACATCAAAAGACAAACACAAGAACTGGAGACCAGTAAGAACAGCGCACTGGCAGAAAGACAAGAACTGGAAGTTTTGAAGAAGCAT
>NW_025730880.1:0-1347 GCF_021292245.1 Micropterus dolomieu
CTGCAGATGTAGGCCTACTACGCAAGCTATGATGACTTTCACCTTGATATTTTAGCGCAGATGTATACCTAGCCGAATTGCACCGTAGGGGGCGAGAACGAGTCTTCGAACCTGTGTGGATGCCTACTGTGAAATTACCACATCAAACGTGACGTGCTAACATGGATGCAGCTATGAAGCCGCCGGGTTTGCTTCAAGTAAAATTTATTTTTAAGAAGCTTCCCAATGGTTTTCTCAAGCAGTTTGTGATGCATTTTGGAAACAGCAGATGAGCCCCTGGTCTAATGCGCCACCTGGCTTGATAAACCCGTTCTCAAAGACTTTTAGTCATTATTTGGGTAGCACACATATTCTGAATGCCTTCGGCAGAATTCAAATGAGCCATTTTAATCTAGAATAATCTAGATTAATTCCAAGATTACAGTGAGATTAATCTAGATTAAAAAAATTATCTATGCCCACCACTAGTTTAAACACCATCTTTCAGGAGTTATTTGAGAAAATAGTTTTAATGTCCATTTGTTTAATTCCTTCATGTTCCTTAAAGCCAGTCTTTGGTTTGAGTATTTAGTGCACACAAACAGCACATGCTGCACAGTTTCTGGTTGACTGCAGGCCTCACAAGTTCCAGATGGATGTTTTCCAACAAGGTGCAGAGATGAATTGAACTTTGTGTGACCCAGTCGAACTCTGGTCTCTCCTGCTCCCCAGTGACTTTTCCTCCCCCACTTTCTGCTGAATCTAAATGTCTTCCTTTATTTCCATTATCCCATAAACTCTGCCTCTGCATCTTAACTTTGCTCCGTACATTCGCTTTGATCTCTACTTTGCTAACTGGTACTGCCACCTCTACCGATTTACTTTTACTAATATTCAGTACTTTCTTACATTTATCTTCCACCTCATCAAAATGATTTTTCCACGTAAGCAATATATCAAACCACAACCGCAGGAATTTAAAGGTTTCCACTCTTTCTGACCTTTGATTGGACAATTTCAAACAAATATCTTCTTTGACTTCCTTTCTTTTAAAAAGATGGTTTGATTAAACTTAAATCTCCAATTCAAAGACCAATCTTCAACCACACTAACAGCTTCCTGAACTTTCTTTACAACATACTCCAGATTCCTCCCTCGTTTCCAAATTGCCCCATCATCAGCAGAAAGTGATTTCCCAATGTCTGGATGAACCTTCTTATAAACATCATTGATCCTGATTGAAAACAGTAGCGGACTAATGACGCTCCCCTGAGCGCTGCCGTTTTCAACTAAAAATGCATCTGATGTAGAGTTCCCCACACGAACCTGAATGTAGCTACCAGATAAGAAACCTTTGATCCAGTTCTA
>NW_025730881.1:0-3785 GCF_021292245.1 Micropterus dolomieu
GTTTGAATTGAAATACTGGAGTGGAATTATGTCAAACAGGACACTGAATGCTATTTAACTGGCTTGAATTTTGGAGTTGGGGGCATCTAAGTATATTGTTTCAATGAATTCTGATTATTCAGTCAGGTTTAACAACTGTTGGGTTGTGCCATTTTGCAGGAAAGTGACTTTCGGGTGACCTAGGATGAGGAACACCACCAGCCTGTGCCGCCGCCGCCTCCTGAATTAATTGAGGACAATGAGAACGTAATGTATACTAAAAATGATTTAAACTCACATACTTGCAGTTGTTATAATTTTTTTCTCTCTCCAGTATTTTGCAGACGATGAGTATGACCCCATGGAAGGAGACTGATGTTTTTTTATTTATATAGTGCAGAGCTGCATTTTTAAGTTTTGAATTTTATTTGTTTTAACTGTTTTAATAAATAAATTTGAAAAACAAATCCACTCTGCTCCTTGTATCTTTCCTGTAGTTTTGATGGTGAATGCAGTTTCAGGCAAAAATGGCCTCTTCACAAAGATTTAACACTGAATTGAAAATCCTTTCAGTATCCGCTTATTGTTTTAATTTAATTTGTAGTGCCAATTACATGGTTAATTGTAAAAATAATAACGCAGGAACAAGAGTTAAAGCAGTGACTAAGAAACAACAACTAGACAACCAAACTTCAAACCAAAGCCATATCAAATCAACGCAGGACAATGAGCTAGAATACCAGACAAGACATAAACACCAAGGACAAGGAAACGAGAAGAACAGGTAAACAGAAGGACACCAGAAACAAATGGCAAAAACTCAAACCCACAGGGAAAAACTACAACTCATGACAAAGAGCTTAGAATCAAAGCTATCAGACTCCACAAAGCCACAGCATCCAACATCTCCCATCTCCACTTATAGACTACAGATTTGTTTTTATTATTTTACAATTTTATTAGACACAGAGACACAGACAGGTATAGACACTGACACGGGGTGCCTGAATACATTAATATTTGTAAGTTGCTTTGGATAAAAGGCTAAATGAAAAAATATATATATATATATATATATATAGTCAATGTATTCACTCAATGTGCTTTTTTTCTCCCCGTGAGACTATAGTGTGTGCCAACTTGAATTTCCACTATGGGGAATTAATAAAGGAATATCTGATATTATGTTATTGGGGGAGAAAAAGAGACCAACGGTCAAGCTGAGGTGAGAGAGAAAAAAACCAAAAAAAAACAGGCTCTAGTCAGGCTGGTGTCACTGAAAAAAAAAAAGAGGGGGGGGGTCAGGCATCCAGCCAATCAGATCAAAGCGTTATGATCCTGTCAATCATCCTTGAACTTTTCACCTTTAAGCAGCTGGGCAGAGTTCATCACAGAGGGACCTGGACTGTTGGAGCTGGAGTTTGAGAGCTTTTGGAGGACTTCTGAAAAGGCTGTTAGCACATCCGAAAGTAAGGTTTTATCTCTTTTTATCACTTTCTCTTGAATGCCAGCCATTTAATTATTATTTCTTTAAAAATATGTTTGCTCAAGTTTTAAAGGGATAATTGGCATCATGACAAGGAGTGACAGTGTATGCTACTTCACTGGTGACAAATCTTAACCATTTGGGAATGCATTGACAGATAGAATTTAAGATTATTTCCAGCCACCAACTGTTGGAGGTACCGAAAGAGGTTTCACATTTTTTTTTTAATTGTGACACAATTTAGAACAAAACGGCTGTCTAATGTAATGTTTTAGTGGCAGTAAGACTAACAATAATCCGCATTTTTAAGTCTGAGGGAGGGAGAGCGCACCTGTCAGCGCAGCAGCGCTGGCTCTTGGGCTTTCAGAGCCACGTTCCGCCGATCCACCTTTACGGATTTTTAAACATGCTTAGATTTTAAGGCTACTTTAATTTCAATGGTTGCAAAGGGTTTACAATGTTAATGTATCCCTCTGAGATCTGACAATGTTTTTCTTTCCTTATTTTCTCGATTTCAGTGTGTGTCTCTGTGTCTGACAACTCTTAACCATTTGGCAATTTTATTTATTTATTTTTATTCTGAACAGGGCTTTAATTTAAATTCAACACATAATTTAGAATAAAACCGCTGTCTATTGTAGTGTTTTACAGGTGGCTATACTAAAAATAATCATGATTTTTAAGTCTGGGAGAGGGAGAAGAGGGCAAGGCTGCCTTTCAGCGCAACAGGCTCCCTGGCTGTTTCTTTCCTTTTTTGCTGTCCAGTGTGCTGCAAAGTGTACAACGCCATGTCTAACCACTTACGAAACGGCCACAGTGTGGCCAACCCAGAGGAGAGGAGTCTCCTTCTAAATCTGGCGACCAGGAGGGTCAATGTTAGGCTTTGTGCCTGTCCGGTCTCTGGGTGCTCGTACAAGAGCACCCGACTGGACAGGCACCTCCTGGGAAGCCACCCTGAGCTGGCACCGGAGGAGGTGAAGGCACACATGGAGGCTGTCAGGAGGAGAAAGACCCTGACGTCGCTGGCGGCCTTCAGGGCAACCAACCCCACGCCTCCCATGGCCCTGGACCTGGAGCTATAGGAAGAGGGGGACAACGAGGTCCAAGTCCCTGAGGATGTGCAGGAGGAGGAGGAGGAGATGTGCTCCAAACCAGACTGCGTGCTGCATAGACAGGCATTAAGGACAATGCAGCAGAAGAACAAAGACTTGGAGCAGGAGCTTGGCGACCTCAGGAGCCAATTTAAGAAGCTCCAGAAGAGGGCCAGGCGATTGCCAAGCAGCAGGGGCGGTGGAGGCGGCGGCTTCTGCAGCATCTTCTGCGGTACCGTCTTCAGGAGGTATGTCAGCACCGGCGGCAGCAGCAGCACCAGCTGCGGCAGCAGCAGTGAAGGAGGAGGAGGAGCCCTGTGACCAGCAATCCTGGGAGGTCGGTGATGAGGAAACTCTTTCAGGGGAGCGGCCGGACCCTTGGGATGAGGAACCTTGTTTTCCCCAGCTCAATTGGTAAGTAACAAAGTAGCACGTGAGCGAGTGATAAAAGGTTTCCACGTGTAATCTGACAGTTTTCTATGTGTGTTCACAGACAAATACCTCAAATACCTGCTGGAAGCTGGCCAAATCAAAGGTTCCTGAGCTGCTGGGTGAGTGTGTCTAAGTGCACAGTAAGCCTCTGTGTTTGTCCAAGGTGCTGAAACACTTTTTTTCTTCTTTCCTCAGATGAACTGAAGGAGGACAACACCCAGCAGCTCCGGTATAGATTTTACGGCTACTTTTCAGCCTTTGTGGCCTGCCTCTACGGTCACCGCCCGGGGGTCCTTACAAACATGAAGGTGGCAGAGGTGCAGGCTGCTCGAAAAGACAGCAAGGACGGGGATGATGGTTTTGTGGTTTGTGTAGGTATGATGTTTTTGACTGATGAATGTTGGTCATTCTCTGATATTTTCACATTCTGCATACTTTTGAGAAGAGGATCGGGCTCGTTTGGACCGCACCTCCTCCAGAAAGAGAGCCAGGAAGGAATCCACCGACTCCAGTTCAGAGGAGGAAGGTGAGGTCCCGTACCAGGAATCTGAAGGTTCCAGCCTGGAGCAGGAGCTTGAGGAGATGCGGCAGAGGAAGGCCGGAGCCGAAGGCCCACCTACACTGCCCCTACAACAGGTAAGCACATCCGTTTTAACGCAAAGACAAATACCATGTTTTCCCCGCTTAAAGAAAGAAAAAAACGTGTGTCTTCTGTCTCAACAGACGCCTAAGAAATCAAACAGCCGGAACCGCTATCGGAGGCTTATTGTAAGCCTCAGCCCAGTTTGTGTTAAAAT
>NW_025730882.1:0-561 GCF_021292245.1 Micropterus dolomieu
TGCATCCTGCTGGTCAAAGTCAGCTTCACACACTGAGGACCACCTCTGGTTAGACTGGTTAGACTGGTTAGACTTCACCTCCAGTCTGCCTGAGCACAGACTAGTCCCGTCCAGCAGCCTGACAGAGTCTGGAGAGATAATAGAAGATGAAACAGAGATAAAAGCTCCTTTCCCACTGCACAGTACCAGCTCGACTCATTGAACTTCCTGCTTTCTTACAGAGCAGACGCTTTGCTGATTGCTCTTGCTTCTCCTTGCATTCTTTTGCTTAAACTCTCTTTTTTTCTGCTAGAAATCAGCAGCTCTTGGATACTTTTCAATCACTGGGACTGTCAGATAAAGTTGGCTCTTGCCATACTTTTATGATCTTAGTGTTACGCGAGTGCGGCCTATCAATAGCACTAGCATGTACTGCAGTGACTAGAGTTATAGCTAATGCTAATTAGCAACAAGATGCCCCCCTTCTCCACGGACGACTTCTACAGAAAATTGCAGTGCTGGAAACCAAGATCCACAGGTTAGAAGTGAATGTGGAAGTGAATGGACTATGTGGGAATGACA
>NW_025730883.1:0-1177 GCF_021292245.1 Micropterus dolomieu
TGTAGTGATTATAGGAATGATTGTATTTCGGGATTTCTGTTTCTGAACTTGGAAAGATTTGAGACACTGTCTCAGAAAGGTTCTCGAGTAACCTCGTTCACGTAATACTCTGAAAAGAATTTGGACTGCTTTCCAAAAATCCTCTGTCTGCGTACATATTCGACTGAATCGCAACAATTGGGATTTCACAATGCCCTTAAACGTGTGTTTTGGGTGAAAACTTGTTTTAAAAAGAAGGGCATGTGTATCCGTCTTTTTAAAGAACACTTTAACATCCAATGTGTGGTTCTGAATGAACGATGGTCCCTTGTAAACTGTGGTATCCAAAAAGTCTATTGAGTTTTGATTCGTTATGTGTTTGCATTTAATAGAAGGGTCATGGTTGTTTAAAATATCGATGAATTGGTCAAATTCCTGCTCTGAATATGTCCAAATTCCCCAAATATCGTCCAAATACCTGAGATAATAGAGAGGCCTCTTGGGGCATTTGGATAGGGCTTCCTCCTCCCAGTTTGCCATAAATATGTTGGCATAAGCTGGGGCAAACCTTTTGCCCATAGCTGTTCCTTTAATTTGTAAATAATATTCTTCATTAAATTCAAAGTCATTTTTGGTTAAATTAATTTCCAAAAGCTTTAATACTGCATCATCTGGTCTGTTTTTATCAGGATGTTTTTGAAATATTTTTTGGACTGCCAGTAAACCTGCCTGGGTATCGATATTAGTATAGAGACTCTCTATATCCATGGTAAAGAACAGGGAACTTGGAGGCATTTTAAATTTTTTTATCATATCAATGAAATGATAAGTGTCCTTAACATAAGATGGATGTTTGACAGACAGAGGATTTAAAAAGTATTCTATGTATTCTGCCGTTCGGTAGGTCTCACTACTGCAATCCGATACTATGGGTCTGCCTGGAGGTATCTCGAAGGGCAGAGTCCATTGTTCCGGGTCCTTGTGGATTTTGGGTAAGATGTAAAACTGCCGTGGTCTTGGTTGTGTATCTCCCTTAAGATATCGCTTCTGTTTGGCATTAATGTATTTTTGTTTATGTAATTTATCTATAATCTCGTGTACTACCGGAATGGTCTGATGGAAGATGGGTGCCTCCAATTTTTTGTAATAGGTCTTGTTATCTAATTGACGTTGAGCCTCTGTTATATACTGATCCCGT
>NW_025730884.1:0-793 GCF_021292245.1 Micropterus dolomieu
GCACGTACCTTGAGATCCTCGGGCAGAGGTCTGTTGTCTGTTCCAGAGTCTCGACTGAAAACTAAAGGGGACAGAGCGTTTGCTGTCAGGGCCCCGAGGCTCTGGAACAGCCTGCCCGAGGAAATCAGGTCGGCTGAGTCAGTGAACTCTTTTAAGTCCCTTCTTAAAACATACTTTTATAGGAGAGCTTTTCCCGATCTTATTTGACTTTATTTTATCCCTTTTATTTTATTGTATTTTACTAATTTTATATTAAATTTTCATGCTCTTATCTTTTTTTGTATTATTCTTTACACTTGTTAAAGCACTTTGTAACTTGTTTTTGAAAAGTGCTCTACAAATAAGGATTATTATTATATTATTATTAAGGGATGTACTTGTAAAGGATCAAAATAATATTTAATTTGTGTGGTCCAGGTTTGTTGTAAAATGTCAAATATATTAAGACTCTCCTGCCTGCCTGTTTGATGAACAAGTTTAACATGAGTTGCAGCTGGTCCAAAGGAGCAATCCAGTTATCTGGACTGATATATTATTAAATTGATGTCAACATATGCCACCATTAATATTTATGGTAAACAATCTCTGAAAGTCATCTTCTCTGAACAAAAGTTATTATTGTTATTATTATAATTTATTCATAATTTATATTATAAGTTATTGAGATCAACTTTTGCTGTTGATGATGATGAAACGTTCACCCTCATCAAGCTGAGGGCTGAAATGATCTCCTGTTCACAGGCAAAAGGCACACAGCCGAGGCCAAGAGAGGAGGTACACACTGAGAAATGAG
>NW_025730885.1:0-1747 GCF_021292245.1 Micropterus dolomieu
GAGGACTGGACAGCCAATATGTCAATGTCAACTATCAACTCCACCCACTTACCTACCAAACCAAATGACAAGGAGCAAGCCAGTGAGACTGCCACTCACAGACAACTAGACCAGCCAACCCTGGAGCCCCAGGAATCGCAGCAGTCCCAAGAGGTCCTCCCACCTGGTTACCAGGAGCAACCATCTATAGAGAGGCCTCCGGTTTCATCCAGGGACTGCAGAGACCTCCTGGACCTAATGCTCGGAGACTTGCCTTCACCTGGTGGCGCAGCTGGTACTTCTTCTCTGGAAACCAACCAGGTCTTAAGTGGGGGCACGGAGGTGCTCCCTTCCTTAACTCTACTCTCTGACACTCCCCTTGCATGCACATCATCCCGAAAACGATCCCAGGAAACATCAGGCGATTCTTCCTTTACTAGCCCGGACCCAGAGGTATGGCCCAACCCCTTGTCCATTTCTTCTCCCTTTCTAGACCCCAAGAGTTTGTCTGCTTTCTCTGTTACCACCCAAATGAATAGTGGTATAGAGGAAACAGAGTGGAACTCTAGAACCCAAAAGAAGAAAAAGAGACAATCCCCTTCAATGAGGTGATTTTAACTGTAACCTCTGCTTTCTCCTACCACACAAAATTATAATGTCAACTTTCAAGTTTGTCACTATTAATACTAGAGGCCTTAATGACCCTGTAAAGTGCCAGTCTGTTTTCAGTTTTTTGCGTAAAGGAGGGGGGGGCATATTCCTCCTTCAGGAGTGCTCTATAGCCTTCAAAGACAATTATAAACGTTTTGAAAACAGATGGCCCTATGGACAGTCAGTTTGGTCGGGCGACAATAACAACAGAGCCTCTGGGGTGGCAATCCTTTTCAACAGCAAACTTTTTCACATTCAGAGGGTTGAGAGGGTTATAGATGGTAGATTATTGTTGGTAGATATAGAAGGGAAAGGAGCAAAATTTAGGATTATAAATATTTACTGTCCTACTGAGACTCAAGACCGTCAAATGGTGTTACAGGCCATCCGAACCCTAACACACTGTGGGAGGGAAGTTATAATTGGGGGTGACTTTAACTGCATCGTGGACATAGCAGATAAAAGGTCTACCTCCACAGTGAAACTCGATTCTAGTTCACACACACTCCTGAATATTATTAAGGACGGTAAACTAGTGGATGCCTACAGACGAACAAACCCCTCCACACCAGGTTATACATGGACAAATGGAAGAACCTTCTCTCGTATAGACTTTTTGTTTACCACATCGGGTGTCACACCACTCACCTGCACTATTGAACCAGTTCCTTTCTCAGATCACCACAAACTTAACTGTTCCTTAGAAATTCAGGGCTCGTATAGGTCCGGACCAGGTATCTGGAAACTCAATACTAGTTTATTAGACAACCCAGAAGTGGTGACAAGATACAGGGACAAGCTTCATCAATGGTTCACTTTGCAGCCTTTGTTTGATTCCTTGGGAGAATGGTGGGAGGATGTCAAACAAAAAACCAAGGCTTTCTTCATGAGAGAAGGTAAAAAAGCAGCGGCAAAGAAACGAGCTATTCAAAAAAGGCTGCAAGCCAAGTTGCAACGCTACTATCTTCTGTCATTGTCTGGTTTTGAGGTGAATGAGGACATAGCAAAACTTAAAAAATGTATGATTAAGTTGTACAATGAAAAGAGTAAAGGGGTGCTCACAAGGAGCAGGGTACAACACCTAGAAGAGAATGAAAAGTGTACTCGCTATTTTTTT
>NW_025730886.1:0-991 GCF_021292245.1 Micropterus dolomieu
GCGTAGGTGTCTGGAGGAGTGCGGAGGAGTGCGTAGGTGTCTGGAGGAGTGCGGAGTAGTGAGGAGTGCGGAGTAGTGAGGAGGAGTGCGTAGGAGTGCGTAGGAGTGCGTAGGAGTGCGTAGGAGTGCGGTGGAGTGCGGTGGAGTCTGTAGGAGTGCGGAGGAGTGCGGAGTAGTGAGGAGGAGTCTGTAGGAGTCTGTAGGAGTGCGGAGTAGTGAGGAGGAGTCTGTAGGAGTGCGGAGGAGTGCGTAGGTGTCTGGAGGAGTGCGGAGGAGTGCGGAGGAGTGCGGAGG
Source organism: Micropterus dolomieu (assembly GCF_021292245.1). Classification (NCBI taxonomy): domain Eukaryota; kingdom Metazoa; phylum Chordata; class Actinopteri; order Centrarchiformes; family Centrarchidae; genus Micropterus; species Micropterus dolomieu. The sequence goes on from NW_025730886.1 coordinate 295, forward strand.
AGTAGTGAGGAGTGCGCAGTAGGTGAGGAGTGCGTAGGAGTCTGGAGGAGTGCGTAGGAGTGCGGAGGAGTCTGTAGGAGTGCGGAGGAGTCTGTAGGAGTGCGTAGGAGTAGTGAGGAGTGCGTAGGAGTAGTGAGGAGTGCGTAGTGAGGAGTGCGTAGTGAGGAGTGCGTAGTGAGGAGTGCGGTGGAGTGTGGAGGAGTAGTGAGGAGTGCATAGGAGTGTGGAGGAGTGCGTAGGTGTCTGGAGGAGTGCGTAGGAGTGCGGAGGAGTGCGTAGGTGTCTGGAGGAGTGCGTAGGAGTGCGGAGGAGTGCGTAGGTGTCTGGAGGAGTGCGGAGGAGTGCGGAGGAGTGCGGAGGAGTGCGGAGGAGTGCGGAGGAGTCTGGAGGAGTGCGGAGGAGTGCGGAGGAGTAGTGAGGAGTGCGCAGTAGGTGAGGAGTGCGCAGTAGGTGAGGAGTGCGCAGTAGGTGAGGAGTGCGTAGGAGTCTGGAGGAGTGCGTAGGAGTGCGGAGGAGTCTGTAGGAGTGCGGAGGAGTGCGTAGGAGTAGTGAGGAGTGCGTAGTGCGTAGTGAGGAGTGCGTAGTGAGGAGTGCGGTGGAGTGTGGAGGAGTAGTGAGGAGTGCGTAGTGAGGAGTGCGTAGGAGTGTGGAGGAGTAGTGAGGAGTGCGTAGTGAGGAGTGCGTAGTGAGGAGTGCG
>NW_025730887.1:0-835 GCF_021292245.1 Micropterus dolomieu
AGGAGGGGAGGGGAGGAGACAAGAGGAGAGGAAGGAAGGGGAGGAGGCGGGAGGAGGCAAGAGGAGAGAGGGGGAGGAAAGGAAGCAAGAGGAGAGAAAGGAAGGGGAGGAGGCAAGAGGAGAGGAGGAAAGGAGGCAAGAGTAGAGAAGGGGAGGAAAGGGGAGGAGAGGAAGGAAGGGGAGGAGGCGGGAGGAGGCAAGAGGAGATGAGGGGAGTGGAGGAGGCAAGAGGAGATGAGGGGAGGAAAGGAAGCAAGAGGAGAGGAAGGAAGGGGAGGAGGCAAGAGGAGACGAGGGGAGTGGAGGAGGCAAGAGGAGAGGAGGGGAGGAAAGGAGGCAAGAGTAGAGAAGGGGAGGAAAGGAGGCAAGAAAGGAGGCAAGAGGAGAGGAAGGAAGGGGAGGAGGTAAGAGGAGAGGAGGGGAGGGGAGGAGACAAGAGGAGAGGAAGGAAGGGGAGGAGGTAAGAGGAGAGGAAGGAAGGAAAGGAGGCAAGAGGAGAGGAGGGGAGGAAAGGAGACAAGAGGAGAGGAAGGAAGGAAAGGAGGCACGAGGAGAGGAGGAGAGAAAAGGAGACAAGAGGAGAGGAAGAAAGGAAAGGAAGCAAGAGGAGAGGAAGGAAGGGGAGGAGGCAAGAGGAGAGGAGGGGAGGAAAGGAGACAAGAAAGGAGACAAGAGGAGAGGAAGGATGGAAAGGAGGCAAGCGGAGAGGAGGGGAGGAAAGGAGACAAGAGGAGAGGAAGAAAGGAAAGGAAGCAAGAGGAGAGGAAGGAAGGGGAGGAGGCAAGAGGAGAGGAGGGGAGGGGAGAGGAGGGGAGGGGAGGAGACAAGAGGAGAG
>NW_025730888.1:0-1302 GCF_021292245.1 Micropterus dolomieu
TAATGTTAAATGTGGTCTTATACAAGTGAACTGCACTCACCACATTCAGAGCTACAACTGAAGAGTCTGTGTAAAATGTCACATAAAATATCAGCGCTAACGTATTGCATCCAGTCCAGTCCTGAACAGTCTAATGTCAAAGCTGCAAGGAAAATTGAGATCTGGTGTCAAACTAAACATTCTCAAATCGATGACAGTCCTTCATTTCAAAATGGAGGTTTGTGGTGGTTTTCGCGATCTGTTAATATTACTGTATTTAGATTTAGAGTAATATTTTCCCAGAATGCATTGAAAATCTACAGTAACATACTGTCCACCGCTTATACAGTTGGAAACAGTTAAAAATACAGTAATAATACTTAAAAGTATAAAAATAAATTCAGTGTATAGTCTGATGATGTTATAACTGACCATGGAGTCGATCACTTGGTCATCCATGTTACTGTTTGCAGGCCTGCATTAACCTGCAGTTAAGCCTGAGCCTCAGAGGTTTTGTAGGCCCACAATAAAAACAATAAAAATGTCTAATGACCACGTTTATCTATACTTTGCGCGACAGTAAGCATGATCGGTATGCGTACAGTAAAGGCAATGAGTCACCTTATGACCTTATGAATCTTTTCTAAGGAAGATGCTCCTACCAATAGCTACGGAGTCAACACTGTAAAATCAAGATCACAGTAATAATTAGTTGATCAGCAAACACATGAATGCAGCATTGTAGAAAATATTTTGTCCTTGTAATCCACGTTTCCATTGCAAATGATAGCCTTTAGATATAATTGGAAACTATTCAGAATCCCCCTCCTTAAAGGGGAAGGGGATTAGTATCATAATCATTTAATATTGCATTGCAAATAAATTTTCATACACACAAAGCGATTGCAGTACTGTTCCTACCAGGCTGGACATGCATTCTGCCATAAAACGTATCCGCCCTCTATAATGCACAGATGTTAATCTTATTCCAGTTATTTTGATTTTACAGTGTCACATTTTAGCGTCTAGTTCTAGCTTCCAAACAGTAACATGGATGATGAGCAAGTGATTAAATCCGTGGTCAGTTTTATCATTGTCAGACTATTGCAAAAAAATTTTGCTATAAGATAAATATAAAGTTCAACATAATGTAAATGTAAATCTGGAAGCCATGCATTAGCTTGCTTTGCAAAACCTTTTTGATAAAACAACAATACTAAAAGTATAAATAAACAATCTACATGTTATATTTATCAGTTACTTTGTTGAACTCGAAGTTCCTTCACCGCTGAATGCATGCGCTCCAACTGTCGGGGGAACACC
>NW_025730889.1:0-4135 GCF_021292245.1 Micropterus dolomieu
TTCACCTGTTTAACCAAAAAATCTATTGATCGACTCCAGACTGTCCAGAACTCAGCTGCCAGGCTTTTAACCAGAACAAAGAAATATGACCACATTACTCCTATTTTAGCTTCATTACACTGGCTCCCAGTATGCTTTAAAATTCTATTGATCACTTTTAAAGCTCTTCATGGCCTCTCGCCTTGTTATATTTCTGACCTTTTAGTCCCATACGCACCAGCACGTACCTTGAGATCCTCGGGCAGAGGTCTGTTGTCTATTCCATAGTCTCGACTGAAAACTAAAGGGGACAGAGCGTTTGCTGTCAGGGTCCCGAGGCTCTGAAACAGCCTGCCCGAGGAAATCAGGTCGGCTGAGTCAGTGACTCTTTTAAGTCCCTTCTTAAAACATACTTTTATAGGAGAGCCTTTCCCGATTTTATGACTTTATTTTATCCCTTTAATTTATTCTATTTTACTTATTTTATATTTTTCTTAACATGTATTTTATTTATCTTTTAGTGTTTTTGTATTATTGTCTTTTGGGTATTATTGTCTTTACACTTGTTAAAGCACTTTGTAACTTGTTTTTTGAAAAGTGCTTTACAAATAAAGATTATTATAATTATTATTATAATTGATTTACCTCCTGTATATTTGACATCTATCTTTCTTCTGATATTTTTTCGCATTGAATCTCAAATGTATTATGGGTCCTGATTGTGTAATGAGGTAAATGAGATGTACTTATTGTGCTAGCTCTATAACATGTCTGAACTATGATGTGTCTTTTAACTCAATTGTTTTTAGCATTTGTTTTGTGTATTTGTATTTTCTGTATTAGGTATGTTTTTTTTATTTATTTATTTACTATTATTATTATTATCATTACCATTTTCTGTTTTTTTCTGTTGAATTATGTATGTGTCTTTGGACCCTCTTGAAAACAAGATGCTGCATCTCACTAATAAAATTGAAATTGAAAATATGATAAATCTGTCTTTATTAACAGGCTGTATACCACAGTACTTGAAAGTATCTGTAATTAAACCTCTTCTGAAGAAACCCAACCTTGATCCAGGGGTTTTAGCCAACTGTAGACCTATATCTAATCTTCCATTTCTCTCGTGCGATTTAGAGGATTTAGTTAGCACAGAGACAGCACTGGTGAAATTAATAATGACCCCCTAATTGCATCAGACCAAGGACATGTCTCTGTACTGGTTTTATTAGATCTTTGCACTGCATTTGATACCATTGACCATCATATTGTTATATAAATTAATTAATCATTCTTAATCATTTTATTATCCTTAATCAGTATTAATCATTAACCATTCTTAATCATTTTGTTTTTACCTAGATGTGCCTTGTCTTTACCTAAGTGGCAAAATGTAGTCATGAACACAGTAACAAGCTCATTGTGGTTAAGATCCTTGATTGGGAGCATTGACTGCAGACACTGTGACTATGCACGCCTTCTTCAACTGTTATCTACTGTAGATTTATGACTGCAGGAGAAGCTGCAGGTATTCCAAATCTGCTGTTGTTATGACTACATGAGGGACTGTTGAGGTGTTAGTCTGCTGATATTAAGACTACATGTTTAATTACCGATTAGGACTACCTGTTTAATTACTGATTAAGGGTTTGATTGTCAACTTCCTACCTCTGATGCTTATAGCCTGTGTGAGCTTTGAGTGAACTTGCTGAAGGAATTTTTGCTGAACGTTTTCACGACAGATTTAGGATGACCGTTTTCACGACAGATTGAGGGTGACCGTTTTCACGACAGATTGATGATGAACAGAAAGGTAGCAGATGTGCAGTGAAACATATCACAAACGGACGTTGCTGACATACTGCGGTAAGCGTGTCGACTCATTTCCGTTTCCGGTGCTTGTGTGTTGGTACCGTGTTGTGCTGCTCTCGCTAAATACCAGTTACATTTGTTAGATTACAGCGGCCAACTGTCCGCTAAACACTTATTCTTACAGTAATTTTGCCTAAGCACTCACAGTTCTTTCCATCTTTTAGTGACTGCTGTTCAGTCTCATAGTTGTTCAAAAGTTTTGGTAGCTGACACTATAGTACTTTAGCTTAGCCGTTAGCGACTTTAGCTTAGCAGCTAGCGATGGCTTCTCCTTCTCCCTCTCTCTCTCTCCTACTTTCTCCTGCTCTGTGTGTGAACTTCAACATGGCTGTGAAAGATCTGAGGGACAAAGCAAGGAGAGCTTTCTATGCAATAAAAAGTATTCTTATATTATTAAAATATATATTCCAATTGAAATCTGGCTGAAAATTTTCCAATTTGTACTAGAACCAATAATTCTATATGGTAGCGAAATCTGGGGGCCAAAACAGGTGCAGAGAAAGACACCAAATAACCTGTGCAGAGCAGAGCTCGGCCAATACCCCCTCCTACTAAAAATACAGAGAAGATCACTTAAATTTTACAATCACTTAAAATCAGTTAACCCCCAGACATATCATCACAAAGCCCTAACATACCAGGAGCTGAAACCAGAGAAGAGTCCCCTCAGCCAGCTGGTCCTGAGGCTCTCTGCAGTACCCCAACAGCCTCAGGACAGCAATACCAACTCAAGCAGACCAAACCAAATTATCAGCAAGCAGAAAGAAAAATATATTGAATACTGGAAAGAAACGACCAAAACACAAAGTAAATTACAATGTTATCTGACCCTAAAAAGAGAATTCACACTGGCAAATTACCTGAGTACAATAAAATGTCCCAAATTAAGAAAAATGTTGACAACATACAGACTGAGTGAACACAGCCTGGCCATAGAAAAGGGTCGCCACAGACAGAGCTGGCTACCTCAAGAGGAGAGACTCTGCTCCCAGTGTGACAGGTAGAGACAGAGCTGCACTTTCTAACCTCATGCCCCAAATATAAAACACTAAGACAAAAACAATTTACCAAACATTTGCAAATATACCCCGAATTCGAATTCATATCAGACACACAAAAACTCCCCTATTTACTGGGAGAAATGCCCAAATGCGAAATAATTGCTGCAAAATATGTCTCCTCATGCCATGAATGAGGGCAACCAGTGGAACCTCAGATTTTCAAATTATTATTATTTTGATCATTTGATATTTTAGTAATTGTTTTGTTTTTACATTTGATACTGATTTCTTTTTTCTTTCTTTTTTTAATCAATTAATTCTTTAAAAAAATTTTTGTCTATTGATATATACACACACACTTTACATTTATTATTTTTATTTTTTTATATATATATTTTTTAACACGCACACTTACCGTTTTATTTATTTATTTTATTTAAATTTTTAATATATATATATTTTTAACACACATACACACACACACACTTACTGTTTTATTTATTTATTTTATTTTTAATATATTTTTATTTTTTAACAAACACACACACATAAACACACACACGCTTACTGTTTTATTTTTTTATTTTATTTTTAATATATTTTTATTTTTTAACAAACACACACACACACGCTTACTGTTTTATTTTTTTATTTTATTTTTAATATATTTTTATTTTTTAACAAACACACACACACACGCTTACTGTTTTGTTTATTTATTTTATTTTTAATATTTTCATTTTTTAACAAACACACACACACACAAACACACATACGCTTACTGTTTTATTTATTTATTTTATTTTTAATATACAGTGAGGAAAATAAGTATTTGAACACCCTGCTATTTTGCAAGTTCTCCCACTGAGAAATCATGGAGGGGTCTGAAATTGTCATCGTAGGTGCATGTCCACTGTGAGAGACATAATCTAAAAAAAAAAAATCCAGAAATCACAATGTATGATTTTTTAACTATTTATTTGTATGATACAGCTGCAAATAAGTATTTGAACACCTGTCTATCAGCTAGAATTCTGACTCTCAAAGACCTGTTAGTCTGCCTTCAAAATGTCCACCTCCACTCCATTTATTATCCTAAATTAGATGCACCTGTTTGAGGTCGCTGCATAAAGACATCTGTCCACCCCATACAATCAGTAAGAATCCAACTACTAACATGGCCAAGACCAAAGAGCTGTCCAAAGACACTAGAGACAAAATTGTACACCTCCACAAGGCTGGAAAGGGCTACGGGGAAATTGCCAAGCAGCTTGGTGAAAAAA